>NW_017299839.1:113961-120396 GCF_001594075.2 Trachymyrmex cornetzi | reverse complement strand
CAGCGTCGGCGGCGGCTCGCGCGCGCGATGGCGGCCGGAGGGAACCGCCCGGCGGATACTGACTCCGCGTTATCCGGTAACACGCCGCGATGACGGTATACCACGCCTCCGCGGGCCCCGTAATTCCCTCCTCTCCCAGCGACGTTATCCTCGCACACCCTCTGAAGTCATCCCTCACCCCGTGACATTACCTCCTATGATATCACCCCCTCCTCCTCCCCTGTGACGTTACCACTTGTGACATCATCCCCTTCCCGCCCCTGTAACGTCATCCTCTCACCATGTGACGTCACCTCCCCCCTGTGACGTTACCACTTATGACATCATCCCCCTCCCGACCCCTGTGACGTGAACCCCTCGCCCTGTGACATCACTATTTATGACGTCATCCCCCTCCCGCCCCTGTAACGTCATCCCCTCACCCTGTGACGTCACCCCCTCCCCCTGTGACGTCACTATTCATGACGTCATCCCCCTCCCACGCCCTGTGACGTCATCCTCCTCACCCTGTGACGCCACCATTTATGACATCATCCCCTCCCCTCCCCCTGTGACGTCAACCCTCGCCGCGGGTACCCCCCTCCCCTCCTCGCACCCCTCTCGGTGCCCCTGAATTAGAATCGGTGTATATACCCTATTATTGGCTTTAGGGTGGCATTTCATTTGTGCGTTTTTGTCGTACGACAAATTTTTCAAGCCTTTTGATTGGCTATAGGATAGACAGATCCGAGCATCTCTCTATCCTGCACATATTTATCGTACGACAAAACGCACAAATGAAATCTCACCCTTATACTGTGGCCATAACCACATTGGAACAAGATATGGTGTGTCAGCAACATGGACGAGTTTTCGTCCTGTTTCGCGCAGGTCCCCCCAGCTGACGTCATCAATGGCTGTGTTCAGCAGATTCAACAGTTTTGCAACCGTTTTATGATTCGTCGCACTGATTGGATTATTCTTTTAGATTGAAAGGAATAGTCCTATCTCAGCGAAGAGTCACAAAACGGTTGCAAAACTGTTGAGTCTGCTGAACGCAGCCAATCAGTCTACCATTTGTCTGTTGTTTGATATACAGTTATAAGCTTTGAGTTTTTGATTGTAGACATAAAAATGTCGAATTGTGCAGTGAAGTGCTGTAAAAATTCTACTACAAAAAACGCAGAAAGTATTAAATACTTTCGTTTTCCGAAAGATAAAATTTTCTCGGACATGTGGGTTAAGGCATGTGGGTTAAACATATTAAAACATATTAATAATTGACAAATTTTACTGACAATAAAAGCTTTCCAGACAGCACATGATATCATGCTAACATTCAATATTCATACTGAATGTACTGTGATTATACCGAATAAATTAGAAATGTTAAAGTGACATCTCAGAAAAATATTATTTCTTGTATATTGTCAGGATATATATCAAACATAATAATTAAATTTCGATTTTGATGCTGAATATACTGCTATCATATCGATTATATCCAAGACGTCTCTAAATTATTCTTGCGGTATATCTCGTGTACGTCTGTCATATATTTTCAGAACAAACTCACAACATAAAATGCAGAACCAACGCTGCCTACTGCATTTAATTATATTGCACTTATAACCCAGAAAAGATCTTCCATTTTTTCTTGGTTATCTTTTCTATAGTAATAGTTTATTAAAAAGAAACAAAGGGCTAATGAGAGTACAATCGCAGTAATTATTGCGATGATTGAATTTATTACATATTACTATAATTCAGACGTTTCGGCCTTCATTCGAGCCATCCTCAGAGTATCTGACCAAACAATAAATGTTGACATCTACGGCTAAAGTGATTCGATTGTTAATCGTTGTAATGTTTGCATGATATACCACGTTCTCAATTTTTAATATGGACAAGCTGCAGATTTTTCTTAATTTTAAGTAATTATTCATGGCTGTACGGCATACATCTTCGATCATTGCCACTAGCCAATCTTGTATCACGAATTGGTGTAGATGGAATGAGTGGTCACTCTCTCGTTTTGCCGTAGATGGCAACATTTATTGTTTGGTCAGATACACTGAGGATGGCTCGAATGAAGGTTGAAACGTCTGAATTATAGTAATATGTAATAAATTCAATCATTGCAATAATTACCGCGATTGTACTCTCATTAGCCATTTGTTTCTTTTTATGACATTTTCGAGAGTTATTGTTATCAATTTATATTAATTGTTTATTTTATTATAGAAATTATTTTTTGAAATTATATTCTACATTTATATTTGTGGCGCTAAAATTCGTAAATACAAGTTCTGGAACACGCGGCGGTCATAGCGCCATCATGGATATGTTCCAAAACTGAACTGTATCAACTCCGAATATCTTTTATCCTTGTCCAACATTCAGTGAACACAAGAATAAAATGATACTTGAGTAGACAAAAGTCGAGTTTTGGAACGCACCCCAGGGAGTGATCCTTCTTTTCCCGCCTTTTCGGCCACATGCGTGTGCAGTGGTATCATGTCATACAATGTCATCATGTCATGACAGTCACATGGTGTGAGTCTCGCGAAACCACTCGAGCGGAATGGACGTACGTCACGCCCGCTTCGGGTATTGCATCATCTCACCCATTTTTTGAAAAGCGTTTCCTACTTCGACTGTGCATTGTGTTACATTATTTGTCTTGATTACATCATTATTTCGTCCCATTCACCGGTTCGAGGTGACCGATGTATCATACTTTGGTTACACGATTTATTTACGATTCAGGCCGGAATCATCGCCATTTTTGCAGCGAATGCCATCAATTTTGAAGAAGAAGAAGAAGAAAGTGTCATGGTGTGCAGGCGTATGAGCCACGAGATTAAGCACGAGCATAGTGAATCGAGCATGCTGAATGAATTATAAGTATTTGCACAATGCACACGGAGAGAATTTTTTCTTAGAATTTACCCTGAAAATATGACAATCGTGGGACAACATTGTATTTCGAAGAATTTTAATATAAATCTCTCTCATTCATTAATAAAACTACAATAAAGTATAAAATAAGTTTGATCAATTTTACTGAAGTGCATGGTAAAAATCTTTAAAATATTGTATTGTACCACAATCACCATATTTTCAGGGTAAATTTTAAAAGAAAATTCTCTCCATGCAGTTGCTACTATAAAATAGGAAGTATTTTTAAAGACTACAATATGATATACATGCAAGTACATATATAGTATATATTAGTAATTCAAGATTGAATTATTTAAAGCAACGAAAATCCAGCTTCGACCGTAATAGGCATTTAAATTTTTAGTATTGATTGTGTTTCTCACATATACGATCTAAAAATAAAAATATTGTTTAGATTACATCGGCTGAAAGAAGGACGTTGTTTTCTTAGTGTACCGATTATTGCGAAGAATATTACTCGGTGGTCTAATGGCTTAGGACGCTCGTATGGTTTACAAGAAATCCGGGTTCAAGTCCCGGCCGAGGTAATATTTTTCGCAATAAATTTATTAACAGTTTTAATATATTAACATCTTTATAATATATGATGCTTGATGGTAGCATCAAATTATTAAATTGCTTGTCAATTTAATTCGCGATTACTAGAGTAGTTTTAATTGCGTTTATTTAGTCCGGAAAAACAATTCGGCGCGCAGTTTGAAAAAGACTACAATATGGTATATATGCAAGTACATATACAGTATATATTAGTAATTCAAGATTGAATTATTTAAAGCAACGAAGATCCAGCTTCGAACGTAATAGGCATTTAAATTTCTAGTATTGATTGTGTTTCTCACATATACGGTCTAAAAATAAAAATATTGTTTATTTTTAAAAAATTTTGATTCTTTGAAAATATTTACTATTTTAAAGTAGCAACTGCACTTTGCAAATACTTAATTCGTTCAGCATGCAAGCGTGTGCGCGAAATTTTATATATATGTGTATGTATGTGCATGCATACATGACATACTAGAGACATTACTATGATAACGCGGATACTATAGAGACGTATTGAAGACATACTCATACATCTCAGAATAACTACGGTATATCACTAGGAGCTGCCTGCGAAGTCTACGGGATGAGAAACCGCGGACATAGTAGATTCTGAAGAAATACTCTGTACGTCACAGATGCGTCTCGAATATTTTGACGACGTATTAAACATACGTTTGCGATATCGTTCTAACGTTGTCAGAACGTAGATGGCTGTCTGGGTTAAAACATCAAAAATATATGTTTTTAAATATTAATATTTTCTATACTTTCTTTGTTTTTTATTTTTGTCTTATGTTTTATATTCAAATATTTCTAATTTCATATTGTTATTTTTAAACAAAAAGTTAAAAAAGATTTATTTGATTTGATTATTAATACAGAGAAAATCAATTATATAATTATTCAAAATTGACTATTGAATATTTTGTACATTAAAAATCAATAAAAAAAGATTTAAGTAAGATTAGTATATTTTCACATTTGAATGTAATGCCAAACGTGACGTAAGCTGGGGATTGATACTGATTGGCTCAAATAATAAAGCTGCGCGCGGACACACCATAGGCCTGTTCTTTTTAGCTCAACTTTTCCACCAGTTCATCTTTCTTCCTCTTCTTTCCTCCTGAAGAGAAAAGGAAGAAAGACGAACCGATGCAAAAGTTCAGCAAAAAGAACAGGCTTCATGTCTTGTTCCACCATGACCATAACTGCGATGCTTTTTTTGTTAACTCGCCGTTATGATTTGAACGTCGGATCGAAGTAGTACGTCTCGGATTACATTTATTTCATTAAGTGAAATTTATGCTTCATGCATAATCATGACTAAACCGGTAAGTACTTTTCATTACATAATAAAATGATTTTGAAAAGTGATTGTAACTATATATATTTATATATATTATTTAGGTCAGGCCTGTCCAATTTGAGCTCCGTGTTGATATGCATATATCTATAAGTGACGCTTATATCAATTAACAGTTTATAGTTGCTAAAATCTTACTCATATTGAACTTTTTTACGTCCGATATGGCTTAGCGTTTTGGCTCCGGAGCTGAAATTGGACAAGCCTGATTTAAGTTATATAACTGCGTTATTACTAAAAAAATAGGTTAGATTCTAAACATTTATTTTTGTCTTTGCTTTTTGAATATTTGTGATGATATTTTGTTAAATAATATTATTTACACTCGAAGAACAAGCTTGTTAAGAATATTAGAAAATATGCAGTTGTTTATATATTTCGTATGTAGTTCCAAAAAATAATCTCCATCTAGTTTGTAGATAAGAAATCTGTCGAGTCAGTATGTATTTCTTCAAACAATATCACGAAAACTATACTGGAAATTGTTGTTGAATTGAGTTCTAAAATGGATGAATCAAATATTACTCTAGATAGAATTATCCGTAAACTGTTCCCAGAATACAGTTATTTTGCCTGGCCAGAAAATATGCCTCCCCTTCCCCTTAAAACTCTTGAGACATTTGACCAGATGGAAGATTTTTTTTATAAATCAGCTGCTAACTTTTCATGTATATTGTGTATATGGATGATAAATCTGAAATTCTATCTATAATATATATTCGTATACATATACATATCTATCTATCAATTTATATATATTTGTATATGTATATGCAATATATACTCGTATCTGTATTTTTTAATTATACATAGGCTAATTATCTTGCAGGTCGCATAGCAGTTACCACTAACATAAATTTATCAATTCCTTGGTGGCTCACAATTCACAAAATAAAAGTTAATAAAAAGAGCATTCAGCCACACGCAAGATGTTTTTTTGCGAATATTATATATTTCAAATTCTTATGTTACACAATAATACAATTAATAGACCATATTAGTAATCCACTTACATTACTTGACGTGATTAAGAGTGGTCGCGTAAATAACTGCAAAATAATTTAAACTTATAAAATGCAGTCACAACGCAATGAAATAACATATCATAGGATTTATTATATTAACTGACGAGATACAATTTTACTTGCAACCTCGACAAAATTAAACTTATATTTAAACTTATAAAATGCAGTCACAACAATGAAATAATAACATATCACGAGATTTATTATATTAACTGACTTTTTTTATATATACCTATATTTTTTTTTACTTGCAACTTCGACAAAATCTAAATTGGACAACTTACAACTTTCATATTAACGACAAGATTATGCTTTCGACATCAGGATAAGTTACAATTAATTTATTCATTTTTAAGATTTTACAAATATATACGTTATTTATGATATTGGACAATTTACACTTTTAATATAAAGGATAAGTTTTTGTTTGCAACATTATGAGTTATAATTAATTAATTCATTTTTTTTTTAAATTTACAAATATAACTGTTATTTATGATATATTTTTATGTACATTGAAAATGACCCGATCGGATTCGAAACGTTTGTAATATTATTATT
>NW_017299839.1:104955-105493 GCF_001594075.2 Trachymyrmex cornetzi | reverse complement strand
TGTGATGGTGCATTATCATGAAGCAAAATCACTTTGTGTTGCCTTTTTTGATATTCCGGTCGTTTTTCACGCAAAGCTTGATTCAAATTGATTATTTGTTGTCGTTAGCCTTCAGTATTAACGGTTTCGCCAGGTTTTAGCAACTCATAACAAATCACACCTTTCTCATCCCGCCAAACACAGTGCATTGTCTTCCGTCCATAGCGATTTGGCCTTGCAGTCGATGTCGATGGTTCGCCTGGAATTATCCATGATCTTTTACGGTTAGGATTCTCAAAATATATCCACTTTTCATCGCCAGTCACAATTCGATGGAGAAATGACTTTCTTTTGTACCTAGCGAGCAGCATTTTGCAAGTGGTTTTTCGGTTTTCCTGCTGTCTTTCATTCAGTTCATGTGGAACCCATTTTCCCATCTTCTGGATCTTTCCCATGGATTTCAAACGTATGGAGACGGCTTCTCGTGTCACATTCAATTGATCTGCGAGTTGTCGTTGAGTTTGAGCGTCATCCTTATCCAACAACGCTTGCTGTTCGC
>NW_017299839.1:102497-104752 GCF_001594075.2 Trachymyrmex cornetzi | reverse complement strand
TCCAGGCACAAAATTCGACATGTTCAACGCTATTACAAACTATACTGTTGTATGAAACTTGTATTGTTGTGAGTTGAATATCTTTGTCAGATGTCAGAACAAGGAAATGGCGTCAATGACGCGGTCTGCCTTCAACTACATTGACAGCTATGGCCATCTATTGGTAAATTCCGGTTTCATATTTACATACCTGGTAATTAAATTTGTTCGTTGTAATACTGAATCTATGTATGTATACTGAATATTAAGTAATATTACTTAATTCAACTAAAAACTTTATTAATAAGACAATATAAATATTAACAGGGCATAGATTCAGTATTACAACGAACAAAAATTAAAATAATAATATTACAAACGTTTCGAATCCGATCGGGTCATTTTCAATGTACATAAAAATATATCATAAATAACGGTTATATTTGTAAATTCTTTAAAAAATGAATTATAATTTTAATTTTCTTAATTTTTTGGACTGTGATAAAGTTATTTCTCAGATAAAGTTATTTCAAAGAGTATGTTTAGCTATTAATATTCTTTATTGTTTATGCAAATTTTATTAAAAGTTATTTTGTGGTCTAAGTGCTTATATTTATATGTAACGTTATACACTTATTCATAGTATGCCGTATGGTACATGCATGTATGCATGCATGCATGATTATTTTTATATGAAAAATCGTCATAAAGTTTTAAAAGTGTATTGAAGGTTAATTATCTATAATTTAAACCTACAATTTAGGCTATAATCAGAAACTTTTTTAACATTTACTATTATAATAATTTTACATTTTCAACTACAATGAGGTAATAACTTTATAAATAACCACTTTAATATAAAATCGAACATTTTATAGACTAATTCATATTTTTTGTAATTATTAGTGTTTTGTTTTCTCTCTCTCTCATGGCATATAAATATATTTAATTACAAAATGTTTCATTAAACAACAATTTTCTTTATATTTTGTTTATAATTATAATTTAAAACAAAAATTCCCAGTAAACACAATGTTACATGTAACGTACATCATGTAACATAAAATGTCAGCAAAACAAGGTAACATAACACAGTGTGTTATATTACAGTTAATATAACACACTGTGTTATGTTACCTTGTTTTGTTGATATTTCATGTTACATGCACGTTACATGTAACAATGGATGCTTTCCATTTGATGACACAAGTCGATACAAGTGTCGTTCTATCTTTGTCACTCTCTTAATGTCAACAAGGATAGAACGATGCTTGTGTCGCCTTGTGTCATCAAATGGAAAGCACTCATTGTGTTTACTGATGGATTTCTTATCTTTTTGGAGATTTCTAAAAATCCTTTTATTGGAGGTCATTATGTTACCAAAATGATGTCAAAATGACATCATTAATCAGTTAAATAATAGAGGTAATTATGATATCAAAATGACATCATTAATCAGTTAAATATTAGAAGTAATTATTTTCGGCATATTGTCAATTTAATTTAACTTGTGGTATTATTGCAGTAGTTTAATTACGTTAGATAAAGTCCGGGAAAATTTCGGCGCGCAGTTTGAATAACTAAAAATATGATATACAGGGTGTCCGAAAAGTGTGGAAACGGTCGAATATCTCGAGAAATACACATCGGATCAGAAATCTGAAAATATACGTATTCAGTGTTTTCAAAAAAGCTATCTTTTGACATCTGACGTGACCCCCCACCCCACCCGCTGTGGGTGAAAGAGAGGGTAAGTTTAAAATTTTAAATGAGAACCCATTTTTTATTGCAGATTTCGCTCCTTCAGAAAAAGTTACATAAATTTTACCTATTACAAACATTTTTTTGATGACAGATGGCGCTGTAATCAGCGAAATTAAAAAATGAGTCTAAAACGTTTAAAATATCTCAAGAAATACTCAAAGGATCAAAAAAATAAAAATGTACGTATTCAATGTTGTCAAGAAAGCTATCCATTGACACAAAAATTCTATCCCCCACCTACCATCCGCTGGGGGTGAAAGGGTAGGTAACTTTAAAATTTTTAATGAGAAAACCCCCATTTTTTATTGCAGATTTCGCTTCTGCAGAAAAAGTCGTATTAACCTTTTAATGCCGAGATGTGCTGAATTTCGACATGGATTTCAACCCCCAACAATTAGCAGAAAAGAACGTAGACAAGTATCGGAAGGTCCATTTGTATGTAATAAGGTATCAGAAACGTGTTCCCGGTAGTTAAACTTCGAAAACGTGTACCGTATACAATTTTCATTTTT
>NW_017299839.1:92711-102335 GCF_001594075.2 Trachymyrmex cornetzi | reverse complement strand
CTTCCGATACTTGTCTACGTTCTTTTCTGCTAATTGTTGGGGGTTGAAATCCATGTCGAAATTCAGCACATCTCGGGGTTAAATGGTTAATACGACTTTTTCTGCAGAAGCGAAATCTGCAATAAAACATGGAGGTTTTCTCATTTAAAATTTTAAAGTTATCTACCCTTTCACCCCCAGCGGATGGTAGGTGGGGGATAAAATTTTTGTGTCAATGGATAGCTTTCTTGACAACATTGAATATGTACATTTTTATTTTTTTGATCCTTTGCGTATTTCTTGAGATATTTTAAACGTTTTAGACTCATTTTTTAATTTCGCTTATTACAGCGCCATCAGTCATCAAAAAAATGTTTGTAATAGGTAAAATTTATGTAACTTTTTCTGAAGAAGCGAAATCTGCAATAAAAAATGGGGTTTCCCATTTAAAATTTTAAACTTACCCTCTCTTTCACCCACAGCGGGTGGGGGTGGGGGGTCATGTTAGATGTCAAACGATAGCTTTTTTGAAAACATTGAATACGTATATTTTCAGATTTCTGATCCGATGTGTATTTCTCGAGATATTCGACCGTTTCCACACTTTTGGGACACCCTGTATATGCATGTACATAGGATATAGATAATTCACTGGGAATTATTTAGGCAAAAAAGATCTACCTTTGACCGTCATAGGCCCGAGTATGCTCATACTTAGAGGTCATTATATGTTATTAAAATGATGTCAAAATGACATAATTAACCAGTCAAATTTTTCGACCAAAAGACGTCAAGCGTGACCTGTTCAACATGACCCAAAGTTTACGTCAATTTGATGTCATTGTGACAATTATGTGTTACTTGAGTATCTGCGATGCTTGATTCCAACTACCTGAAAATGAGTTCTGGGTATAATCTATCGCATGCTCATTTTTCGCGCACGCTGGCTGTGTTCGTTTGTATTTTAGAAATATTAAATAAAGTTTTTTAATTGCAATACTATTATACTTTGCGTTTTCCTATCGATTTCTTGGGCATCTTATATTAGGAGCACAATTTTTTGACTTTGCGACTTGCTCACTTTTTACATTTCTTTAATTTTCCAAAAAAATGAAATTTGAATTAAATTTTATGTAACGTTACCTTAAAGCCTATTAAATTCCCTTCAAAATGACCTATTATTTTTTTAAATTCTGCCTATAGACTTTATTCTAGCATTTACCCAAAATGAACTCTGTATCTCATAATAAGGGTCTTTCCTCTACTATATACACATACAGGGCGGTCCACTTAAATCGATCATTTGAAATATCTCGCTTATTTTTGAAGATATAAAAAAATGTTTTAAATAAAAGTAGAAGGGTTTCGAGGGGAACATATTTTGGTCATGTTGTTTTTTTTCTAGGCGGAGGCGCCAAAAAGATATAAAGGTTACGTACACTTTTAAAAATCAAATTGTATGATTTTTTTACACAATATGATTCCTCTAATTATTCTGCATATAAAAGTATTAAGGTAGTGACATCAAAAAACCAATAGTTGACGTGATATTTTACACTTTATTCTGGCACACATTGACATAAAATGTTAAATAACTCGTAAATTATTAACTCTTTGATAATCCTATCTTAATACTTTTATGAATAGAATAATGAGATGAATCAGTTAGTCTAAAGAAAATACATGGTTGCTTTAAAAACATGCATGCAAAATAGATAATTTTTAAAATAACCAATTATGTTTTCTATCCACCACAACTGATTCATCTTATTATTCTGTTCATGAAAGTATTAAGGTACAATTATGGAAAAGTTAATATTTTACGAGTTATTTAACATTTTATGTCAATATGTGACAGAATAAAGTTTAAAATATCTCGTCAATTATTGGTTTTTATTGATATTACTACTTTTTATTGATATCACTACCTTAATATTTTTATATGCAGAATAATTAGAGCAATCATATTGTGTAAAAACAATCATACAATTCCATTTAAAAAGGTGGAGGTAACCTTCATATTTTTTTGACGCCTGTACCTAAAAAAAAACAACATTACCAAAATGCGTCACTCCCGAAATCCTACCACTTTCATTTGAAACATATTTTTATATCATCTAAAATAAGCGAGATATTTCAGATGGTCGATTTAAGTCACTGATTTAAGTGGACCACCCTGTATATAAAATATATAAAATATATGAAATACATACTTTATTACATTTTCGTTTAAATAAGAAAGTATTTCAATAAATAAATGCTTACTGGATTTATTAATCGATCGCTTGAGTGCTTTGTTATCCACCAATCCGCTGTCCATTCCCAAACATTTCCAATAATATTATGCAAACCATACCTATTCTGCGAAAACATTGTAACTGGTGATGTGCCTTTGTATCCGTCTTCTTCAGTATTCTCTGTAGGAAAATTTCCTTGCCAAATATTGGCTCTACAACACATAATGATAAAATATATATTCTTATAATATATTCTTATTATAGCATTATATGATATTATATAGGGTGTCCCATAACTCTCCTTACAGATATCATGGACAGGTAGAGCGGATTAAACTGAGACGGAACGTCTTCTACCATTTTTCAATTTTCGCAATAGTTAACGAGATATTTATTTATAAAAATATCCAAATTCGACTGTCGTGAAGTTAGCCCCCCAACATTAAAAAAAATTAAGTTTCTATAGCTCATTTGATTGCTCATCGTTTGCACATGTATGCACATTTCGAATTTTCGTTTGCACACTTTCTGTTTAAAAGTTATTCAAAAAACAAATTTGGGGGAGCCAACTTCACACTAGCCCCCATGTTATTCCATAACTGAGAGACAATGGAAATTGTTTCCGATGTACCACTATTTTGTGGAATACTTCGAATTTAATATCAACTCTCATTATTGTGACTTGTTTATTATCAGAAGTAACTATTGTAACAGAATCAATACAATTTTTATCAACAGAGCGATGAATCGCAACTACAATGCCTATCGTTCCATTGACAAGTCCCAAAGTGACATCAATGTTTCGTCGAATCATCACTTTAGCGCCAATTTTAATCGCTATTACTCTTTCAATACCAGCTGTTTCCGCAACTTTTTCATCTTTGTCTTTTAAAATTTTGTGCACTTTTTTCTTCATTGCTGGAGCACAGTCCAACATCACATCTTCTGCTATCAATAGAATTTCATCGCCATTAATTTTATCGAGCATCGCCGTTGTTGTGCCGCTGCACGGGTTCGGGATCCACTTAGGACTCGAGGAACGGTCGAATGAAATAACACTTGCAATGTATCACTTAAATTAAATATCTTTATTCTCACACACAAGTGGTATTGATCTACAATCACCTTGCACTATTCGGTATTCGCGTCGCGATATAAGTATTATAATGATTCGGACGGCGCGACGCGAAGAGTTACGTTTATAAATCTGACCGATTATCTGACCCGCGACTGCTGATAGAGTCGCGCTTATATTTAATATTTTGGGTCGCCCGTATAGCCTCGTCAGCGTTCTACTCAGACGAGGCCAGCGTCCGCGCAATCTCTTAGTCAGCGGTCGAGTACTCCTTTTATTATAATAATTGGGTTACATATCATATTGACAATAATATGATTGCGCTATCGTTATTTTAGTATTTCGCCACGTTCTGTGGCAAAATCGTCACAGTGGATATAGAGCAGTTTTGCACTCGTGACAACCCGTACTTAAAAAGTTATTAACAATGAACTTTAATTGTTAATAACTTTTTAAGTACGGATGTGCAAACGAAAAATCGACCTGTTTCGCAATGTGCAAACGAAATCCTATCGATTGATGTCATTTCGAGCTCGATTCTCTTGAATTCGGACCGAAAACGCTTTTTTTGTTATGTCTGAAACTTTAATTGTTAATAACTTTTAAAGTACGGGTGTGCAAACGAAAAATCGAATTGTTTCGTTCACGCTAGCTAATACTATAACTAATATTCCCGATCCTACAGGATAAATGAAATATTTACTATTAAACATACTCTGGTTATTATTTAAATATTCGTCTAATTCATTAATATTTAAACTTAATTTCGTTAATTCTTCATAAGTGTGCAAACGAAAATTCGAAATGTGCATACATGTGCAAACGATGAGCAATCGAATGAGCTACAGAAACTTAATTTTTTTTAATGTTGGGGGCTAACTTTACGACGGTCCAAATTTGCCCGGCCCACTGCCAAATCCAAGCGCGCGGCTCGATAGGATCGCCCAGCGCGGCGCGCCGCGCGCGCTCGCCGTCTCTAGGCACACGTTGTTTATAAGAAGCAGCAATGGTCGTCGCTATATGAATCGCGAATAGCGTCGAATTTCCAGCTATAATTATCCTTTGAGCTATGATCATTCTCTGTTCATATCAAAACGAAATCTTAGTACGAAAAATTTATTTTTGCATGCACGTATGTTCGGAAACACATTAGAAATTAATATCTCGGTTACGAAAATTAGAAAAATTGATAACTCTTTCCAAGAACACAGTTTAGTTCGCTCTAAAGTGAACTTTCGTCGCGCTAGTCTCCACGTTTTAAATTGTGAATTATTTCCTGAATATTTGTATCATAACAAAATTATTTACGACATAGAAAAATTGTTTGCGTGCATTTTCTGTGTGCGTGAACGTGCGCACAGAAAAATAGCAATTCTACACACAAAGTCAAAGCAGTTACTTAATATCTCTTCTTTAGGAAGTAATCTTTAACAAAGAATATTTATTTTGATAACAATCTTAGAATGTACATATGGCAAGCGTGTTACTTTTTAATAGCATAAAAGAAATTTAGTCTAATGTGTTGAATTCTTAAAAAAATTACGATTTTTGATGAAAGTTAAAATTATGTCGTGACATAATAATATTTCTATTAATTAGAACTATGTCGGAACATAATAGAAATACGAAATTTTTATATCGCGACATAATGTTAACTCGGCGAATTAACATTATGTCGCGACATAATAAAAATTTCGTATTTCTATTATGTTCCGACATAGTTCTAATTGATAGAAATATTATTATGTCACGAAATAATTTTAATTAATTATTAAAAATCGTAATTTTTTAAGAATTCAACACATTAGACTAAATTTTATGCTATTAAAAAGTAAAACGCTTGCCATATGTACATTTTAGGATTATTATCAAAATAAATATCCTTTGTTAAAGATTACTTCCCAAAGGAAGAGATATTAAGTAACTGCTTTGACTTTGTAGAATTGCTATTTTTCTGTGCGCACGTTCACGCACATAGAAAATGTACGCAAACAATTTTTTTATGTCGTAAATAATTTTGTTATGATACAAATAGTCAGGAAATAATTCACAATTTAAAACGCGGAGACTAGTGCCACGAAAGTTCACTTTAGAGCGAACTAAACTGTGTTCTTGGAAAGAGTTCTCAATTTTCCTAATTTTCGTAACCGAGATATTAATTTCTAATGTTTCCGAACATATGTTCATGCAAAAATAAATTTTTCGTACGAAAATTTCGTTTTGGTATGAACAGAGAATGATCATAGCTCAAAGAATAATTATGGCTGGAAATTCGACGCTATTTGCGACTCATGTCTAGCGACGACCATTGCTGCTTGTTATAAACAACGCGTGCCTAACGACGGCGAGTGCCCGCGGCGCGCCGCGCTGGGCGGTCCTATCGAGCCGCGCGCTTGCATTTGGCGGTGGGCCGGGCGAATTTGGATATTTTTATAAATAAATATCTCGTTAACTAATACGAAAATTCAAAAATGGTAGAAGACGTTCCGTCTCAGTTTAATCCGTTCCACTTGTCCATGATATTTGTCAGGAGAGTTATGGGACACCCTGTATATACTACTCGAAATTATAAGACATATGTGATGTGGCAATAAAATTCGGTGAGTGTCATGAGAAAATAAACACAATTTAATTAATATACGAATAACCTTTATTATCTTTCAAAGTAATCCCCGCTAGAGGCATTACACTTCTGACAATGTTCGTACAGCTTATAGAACCTATGAAAAATCTTGTCACACGATTCTAAATGTCCGAAATTTTTTAAATTGAGTCCCTTTTATCACCTTCTTTAGCTAAGGGAATAAAAAATCTGCTGGAGCAAGATCGGGGAATAGAGAGAGTAATTAAAAATGGCAACGTTGACTCGAGAACTGCCATATATGTTTTGAATCAGAACACTAGATAAAACAGAGCTGCCATCAGTGGTGTACATATTTTACTATTATACGGTTATCGTTACGCTCCTCTTATAAAAGTATAGAATATGATAGTACTGCATCAGAGATTTTATACAATAAATGTGGACAAGAGAAAGAGAACATATATAAATATTTTTTCAATTTTAAATATAATTACACACATTTGTAATTAATTTCTTATAGATCTTTTTTACAGAGTATTAATAAATTTATTTATTCCAAATGGTATAAGATTAATAAATTTTTATGTAGACAATATTTAGAGTTTGCGGAGACGCTATTAGCGCTATTTGTATTATTCTACTTTTGTTTTACATCTAATATACTATAAAAACACAGGTAGCGCTAATAGCGTCTGCCCGAACGCATCTAATATATGTTTAATAAATGGCATTTAGTATATTAATATTTCCTACAACAATAACATTAATATTGATTAAAAGTATAAAAAATGCATCCGGACGCCAAGGAGCGTCCCATTGAACCTGAATACGGGTGTGTCGAAACCGATCGCGTGATCTATGACATAGTGTTCGCATGCACAGGTAGATCCCACCGTGGGATTTGTTCTACGAATCTTGCAGCACTGATGACACAGAGTCATAATTAGGTTATAATGATATCGTAGGACGTATCATCATAACGTCATTTGATGCTTAAATATGAACTTTCTTTTTATTGCCTCCAAGCATATTTACAATCTGTCAGGTTGTGACAAGTAAATTTTATAATTTTAATGGGTGATGACTCTATTAATTTTCTTGATGTGACGATAATGGTTAATGTAGACCGGTTTTCGTTTAATTGGTATCGGAAGCCAACTTTCTCAGGGAGATACTTAAATTATCTTTCGAACCATCCTGAATCTCAAAAAAGAGGTATTATCTTCAATTTAGTTGATAGAGCTATATTCTTATCTGATTCGACTTTCCACTATGAAAACATAGAACTAATTATTGATATTCTCATTAATAATGACTACCCTCTGAAGTTTATTTTTGATGCTATTAATAAGAGAGTACGTCACATAAAACATAGATCTAGAGTATCACATGACCAAGGTGACCCCAATGACAATAGTGCAGCAATGATTTCTTGGTTTTCTGTGCCGTTTATCAAAAATATTACTGACAAATTCATGAAATTGAACAGAGACGACTTAAAAGTTTCGTTTTTTAGTTCGAACAAGATCAATAAATTTGTTGGAGTACATAAGGACAGAATACCAGATGAAGTTAAAAATGACGTGGTATACAAAATTAGCTGCAACGATTGTAATGCAACCTATGTTGGACAAACGAGCAGACAATTAAAAACTAGAATATATGAACATCGTAACCACATTAGATGGAATACGTCTACTCTTTCAGTGATTACCGATCATAGGTTGCAATATGCACATGACTTCGACTGGAATAATGTCAAAGTTCTTGATGTTGAGTCTTGTTACATAAAGCACTTAATTTCCGAAATGCTTTATATTAAAGAGCAGGAGAATGGCATTAATTTACAAACAGACACGGTTGGCCTTCACAAAGAATATGTAAATATTATAAATAGATTGTAACGTGTTGGTACTGGCAGAAAGTTTTTCCATCGAATAGCGGTCAGAAACACAGAAACGGCCTGTTTCCAGGACTGTTTCTATTAATATTGCCTATTTCTATTAATATTTTCATACATTTTGACACTTTGATACTAGTTTTTTTAATGTTATCTTTTTTGTAATTTTGACGACGGAACGTGGAAACCGCTTAGATTTCTTGGTCACAATCTGCTATTCCATATGAGATGGTGAGAACTTTTAAAACTTTCTTGTCCTTTGTTATTAACGTCATTCTGAGTTTCAAATGTAACACGTTATAGAAACACGTTACGACCAAGAGTTACTGAAAAAAACAAATTTTTGTATGAAGCATTATTTTATGAATTTTTTCTTGTCATTATCTTTATATTTTTCTCCTGTTTTTCACTTACAATTTAATACTATCATTCCTACTAAACGTATAATAATATATCATCTAATTACTTTCACGCTTTGTAACGATCATTGTTCTGCGGCAGGTCGTAATATTAAAAAGACTACGATATTTCTCATCATCGCTAGAGTACTGACTTTTTCTTTGTTTTTAATCTGTTAACATTTAGATTCATTTCAAACGCAAATGACCAATCAGTCTTTTTGATTTTTGAATATGTATTCACGGAGAAACTGCATGAGGCTTTGGAATGAAGATAAGCGTCCTTAACAGCGTTCTATATTTTAGTTATGATTTCCATATTATAGTATGTGTGTTGCACCAGAGGTGAATAATTTAATTTATATTGTATCTGAAGATGGTTCTAATGTAGAACCGAAACATGTTATACTTATAATTAGAATTGTACAATTTATATTTCAAACGAACTTCTTTACTGGATAATTATAAACTTGAATGTGTTAATCATTTCTTAGTTTATTTATAATTATATACGACTCTTATTAGCCTTGTTTCCAATTATTACATTTTATAATTTTAAATAGCGTGTAGAAATAATCCCAGTGGAGTACATCCTTTTAATTATGCAATCCCTTACGGAAAAGATTGACTGCCGAGTGAGTAGTTATTACTGGGGATATTGCTGCCCATGTAGCAATTACTACTGACGGATCACACGACAGGCATTACACCGCTGAAGTTATTATTGGAGGTATTACTGCTCGTGTAATAATTACTACCAATAGATTACAGAGCAGTTATACATAAACCACACATTACTAAGGATATGTGATTCCGCGTTAGTCTTGAAAGATCGCTTGACCAGGGTAGACACTTCGGGACGAATGTTACATCATCCGTATAGTTTTGCAAAGCCGAGTTCAGCGTTAAACGTGTCTTGCAATCTTACTTTGTTTGTGTACTATTTAATAAGAGCTGGCGATATTGTGTTTCCTTTCGTCACGGAGGTAGAAGCCTGCAATAAGCAAGGAAGAAGTGATTTCGCGTTTCGACAACGTTAGTTATAAACATAACCAATAAAATCGGTCAGTTGCTTCTTATCGTCGAGTGAATGCGTGTCGTGTTAGTGTTGTGCCAGTAATGTGTTCCTTTCTTCGAGTGCTTTTCGGATAACGAATAATTAATCGACAGAGATTGATATATACAGTCTGTAAAGTAAGAGCGTGTACGGCATAAATGGCAGTTGGCTTCAAATATCGTCCTAGTTTTTGTGTGAGTCGATAGATCGAACCTTTGTCGTGCATGCTTTGTCACAAAAGATTCAGTTGGTGTCGAATTCTTATCTGAGAAACACGGTAACCGCTATGAGTGCCGCATACGCATCGCGCTACGAGGCTGTGTTCCTTTGTTCCCACCCGAAAGGACTAAAAATGTCATATGTAGCGGCTGCTAAATACATGGGAAAGTCAAAA
>NW_017299839.1:83908-92685 GCF_001594075.2 Trachymyrmex cornetzi | reverse complement strand
AAGACAAAAAATGTCGATGACTTGCCAGAACGTGGCTCGATAGGCAAAGTGACGCCAAACATGGAAAAAAAAATTGTGAATTTGTTTAAGGGGTTACATCTAATTGACACACTGAAAAATTAGACTTTTTTAATGAATTTTTTTTTGAAAATACTAAAAAAGCACTCAAAACGAGGTTCAGAGGGTTTATGTTACATGTATTTAAGTATACAAAAAAAATTTTTTTAATAAAAAAAATACAAAATTGCGGCGTAGTCGCTGCTGCGGTAAGAGCACTTTTTTTTTAGGCGCTCCACGGGCGAACTAATAACTTTTTTGGACCATCATCTGGAACAAAAAGAAAAATTTTTTTATTTTTTACATTAGTTTTGCTAGAGAAGTACACACGATTATTAAGAAATATGGTTTTTTCGCAAAATGACATTATCTTGAAAAAAAGTATCCTTTTTTGACGAAAAAATCGGCCTTAATTTGTTTATAAAAACCGTAATTGTTAATCAATCGTAAAAATCGTGTGTACTTCTTTAGAGAATCTATCTAAGAAGCTACAGTTAAAATTTTATGTAAATTGGATGAAAATTGCCCGAGTTATGTGTTCGCCCGATTTCAAAAACGTGGTTTCGAGATAATCGCGTTTAAAGTTTCACAACTGTTTTTCTACGTGAAATTTTTAAAATAGGTTTAAAATAGCTTAGTGATTTTTTTACCTTTACTCGCTTATGCCAGGACCATAAAGCATCCCTTCCAAGTTTAGATTATGCTCCTCAGTTTCTTTCCTGGCTGAAACATGTTCCTTTCGAGCCTCTTTTCTTGATGTCGACGACGAGTGCTCCACAGCTCTTACGCGGTGTTCGTCGATTTCGTGGCAAAAATTATAAGTCTCGTAGCCAATCTTTAATCCTAGTAAAGCCATTACTTCAAGAAGCCCTTTGAATCCTTCATTAAAAAGTATGGCTGCTATGTCGACCGCTATATCGAGAATCTTCTTGCCACTTGAAATTGACTTCGGAGCTATCGTCCACACGATGGAATTAAAACTCTCATTCGAGTTCTGTATCCACCCAGACATCTTGATAGCAGGTCCTTTGTTGTTAAATCCTGGTATACTTTTTGAATAGCGTTGAAAATTTCCGTGGACAAAGGTGGCTTATGATCATAAATAGGTAGGGTGTTTGTAGCGGCGGTTTGCTGCCACGTACACCAAGATAAGAAAAAAATAAGAAAAAAAATTTTTCCGCTTATAATTCCTTTTGTGTATCATTCTTGGGATGTTTATACATCATTTAAGCCAAAAAAAAACGTTAAAAAATTTTTTTTAATTAGATGTAACCCCTTAAGCGGAACCCGACCTTAACATTGCGACAAGGAGCAGCAAAATTAAAACAGAAGGGTATAGAAATATCACATACAACTATTCGAACCCATCTCCTTACGCATAACATCAAATATCGAAGCACAATGAAGAAACCACTGTTAGGCGAAAAACATGTGATGAAAAGACTCGCTTGGGCAAAGGAGAATTTGGACCGAGATTGGAGCAACGTGATTTTTACGGACGAAGCTTCTGTTTGGGGATATATTACCATCCGACGTTCCTGGTCAACCTTGACCAATAGATCAATACAATGGAACGTTAAACACCCTGTAAAAGTTCATCTTTTGGGCTGCTTTTCAAAACAGGGTTTTGGAGCATTACATCTATTTACATACAATTTAAATTCTCCGAAAATGCTTAAAATTTATGAAAAGTATTTGTTGCCGACTGCTGAACGATGTTTCATAAAAAAAACGAGGACTGGATCTTACAGGAAGACAACGACCCAAAACACCGGAGCAAGCTTTGCACCGAGTGGAAAGAGCGGTCTGGCATCGTCACACTTGATTGGCCATCGCAATCGCCAGATGCAAATTCCATTGAAAATGTGTGGGCATTTTTCAAGCACAAGCTTCGAGGAAAAAGAGTATGTACTTTGAAGCAGCTGACACGACAAATTCGTCTCATTTGGAGGTCTTTACCGAACGAATACGCAGTCAACTTAGTTGAAAATATGCCTCGGAGATGTCAGGCAATTATCAATGCCGGTGTTGACTGGACTCATTATTAATGGTATAGCATTTTTCTTTTCATGGAGTACAACAAATCTATGTACTTAAAAATCATTAAAAATAAATTTTTCTACACATTAACCTGTACACGCTCTTACTTTACAGACTGTATATACAGAGTGTCCCGAACTTTTTTGCCAATCACTTTTGTGTAGATAGAGCGGACTAAACTGAGTCCAAAAGTCCTCTACCATTTTGCAATTTTTGCAGTAGTTAACAAGGTATTAATTACTAAAAATTGCCAAATATTAGTCTTGAATAATTTTTTACACAAATACTATGAACTTTATAGAAAAGCTGCAAGAGACAAAAATAATTTATTTTCCTCTCATAAAGTTCTGAGAATTTTTTCAGAATTTTTTAATACCGTATTTTCTCATGATGCAACATGTCGCCATTTTACGATAGATGCTTATGACGTAATTCCTAATTCTAACCTCTTCTTTCTCTTTACGCCTTCTTGTAACTAATAGTTTGATCGTGAAATGGCGGAACCGATCAAAAAGAAGAACTAGCATTAGCTGCTTTCCATTTACACCGATTCTCAGATAATTCTCACTTGTGACGTCATAATTCAGTTGAATGCGCCTTCCTTTTGCATTCTGACAAGTGAGATTCAACTGAGTTTTTACCCATAATCTGCACGAGATCAAGACTGTGTGCTTTAGTGAGTCTCGTAAACTCACTTCAAAGTGAGGTTATGAACCTGCATTGATATGTAATAACTTTTTACCAAAGTAAGCAAGTACCAGGTATGTAAATATGAAACCGGAATTTACCAATATATGGCCATAGCTGTCAATGTAGTTGCCGTCAGACCGCGTCATTGACGCCATTTCCTTGTTCTGACATCTGACAAAGATTTTCAACTCACAAAAATACAAGTTTCATACAACAGTATAGTTTGTAATAGCGTTGAACATGTCGAATTTTGTGCCTGGAAACTACGATTTGCGGACAGCATTGATTTTCTGTTACCATTTGAAGAAAACTGCTGCAGAATCGCATCGAATGCTTGTCGAAGCTTACGGTGAGCATGCTCTTGGTAAATCACAGTGCTTTGAGTGGTTTAAAAAATTCAAAAGTGGTAATTTTGACGTGAGAAACGAAGAACGTGGAAAACCACCGAAAAAGTTTGAAAACAGCGAATTGCAAGCATTGTTGGATGAAGATGACGCTCAAACTCAACAACAACTCGCGGATCAATTGAATGTGACACGAGAAGCCGTCTCCATACATTTGAAATCCATGGGAAAGATCCAGAAGATGGGAAAATGGGTTCCACATGAACTGAATGAAAGACAGTAGGAAAACCGAAAAACCACTTACGAAATGCTGTTCGCCAGGTACAAAAGAAAGTCATTTCTACATCGAATTGTGACTGGCGATGAAAAGTGGATATATTTTGAGAATCCTAAGCGTAAAAGATCATGGGTAACTCCAAGCGAACCATCGACATCGACTGCAAGGCCAAATCGCTATGGACGGAAGACAATGCTCTGTGTTTGGTGGGATCAGAAAGGTGTGATCTATTATGAGCTGCTTAAACCTGGCGAAACCGTTAATACTGAACTCTACCGACAGCAAATGATCAATTTGAATCAAGTTTTGCGTGAAAAACGACCGGAATATCAAAAAAAGCAACACAAAGTGATTTTGCTTCATGATAATGCACCATCACACACAGCAAAACTGGTCAAGGAAACGATTGAGGCGTTTGGTTGGGAAATACTTTCGCATGCGGCTCATCAGACTTGGCTCCGTCCGATTACTACTTATTTGCATCGATGGGACACCCACTTGCTCAGCAGCGCTTCACTTCTTACGAAGATGTACGAAAATGGCTAGATGACTGGTTTGGCTCAAAAGAGCAACAATTTTTTTGGCGTGGCATCCACAAATTGTCAAACAGGTGGAAAAAATGTATAGCTAGCGATGGGCGATACTTCGAATAAAATATTTTTTATCATTTTCATGCAATAAACGTGTATTTTCTATTTAAAAATTTCGGTTTTATATTTACATAACTGGTAGTGACGTCATTAATCTGATTATAAAATACTCAGTTCACTTCAGATTCATGTTTCGTTATCGCTTTTCGTTTTCGAGTTTTAATCAAAAAATTAAAAAATTTAATTTAAGAAACTATTGCTTTCATTACTTCCAAGTGTCTCCCTTAATGTTGCAGCACTTTATAATTTAGTATTTTTATACCCCAAACCGTCGATTGCGGCGCCGAGTGGCTCGTCGCTTAGTGCGATTGACCCGTGATCTATGGATTCGGGTTCGATCCATGGTGGAAGGATAACATGGTGTGTACAGTTTGCAATCTTCTTTCTCTAAATCTCCGACCTCTCTGTCTATGAATGTTGATAAAAGCCTAAGGATTGCCAACTGTGAAACGCTAAACATGGGGCGATATTCATAGTCTGTTTTTATTTTAAAACTGTCTTAAATAATGTTTTAAGATGCTAATACAATCCTTGGATTGACTTATCACATCTTAAGATTGTACTTAAAACAGTCTTAAATGCAAGAAAAAAGTTTCTCTTTCTATAGAAAGAGAAACATAAAGTGTGTTAAACAAGGAAAGATTCAGTACCAATTTCACGACGCGAAACAGGCCAGTATTCATAGTTTTTTAATGCATTTAAGACTGTCTTAAATACAATCTTAAGATACCATAAGTCAATCCGAGGACTGTATAGACATCTTAAGACATTATTTAAGACAGTTTTAAAATAAAAACGGACTATGAATCGCCCCATGTTTAGCGTTTCACAGTTAGCAGTCCTTAGGCTTTTATCGACATTCATAGACAGAGAGGTTGGAGATTCAGAGAAAGAAGGTTGCAAACTGTACGCACCATGTTATCCCTTTCACCATGGTTCGATCCCACCTGCGCCCCGTATACGCGATTTTTCGCGTTCGCCGTTCGGATTCGGCGTTAAACTATAGATTCAATCAAGTGTTGAAACTCTAAAGAGTAAGAATGCAAACTACTACTAAATGCAAAAATATAAGCGAGCCTCTACTGTCCGAAGAGATTCTAAAGCTAAATTGATACGCATGGTACTGTGATCTTTCAAAAAATTGGGTCGGAAAACCAAACCCGGGGAATACACTAAGAAGCTAAGAAAAACTACCGTGATTAAAACAAGAAAACAACTGTTTAATTTCTTCGTCTTCAAAATCTCTGGCGACTAGTTTATTGTAGATATTTCTCGCTGTGGTTTAGGTATCTGTCTGCTTTGACACAATTTTCCAGTTTTATAAATACAAATTCTCTGCTTTAAAAACAAATTCTCTACTTTAAAAATACAAATTATTTTCTTATATAATTTTTGTTCTTACAGCAGAGAATTTATTCTCAAAGCAGAGAATTTGTGTTTTTAAAGCAAATAAATATTTAAAACAGCGAGAAGTACCTAAAACGCATGCGCACGAGGTCACAGAGCATAATTTAAGAAGATGACCGCAGCGTATGCTCATATCGCAGTATTGGCGTGGATGTGACAGATTTCCTAACCTAAATAGTCGTCAACTTAATCTTGGTTTGCAGAACAGATTGTATAGCGACACTTTTTTTCTACCAGAATTGTTCATTTCATGCAAAAACGCGTCGAATGAGCCTATAATTTCATCGAATTCAATGAGGAAGCCCGTCTCCTTCACAATTACAATTCCAAATTAAAATTATATAAATGAGTTCAACTTACTTATGTTGATTCTTTGGCATTAGTTTATTTCCCCAAGGATAAAGTCTATCAGAGAGTTCACCACGACATGCAACTTCCCATTCTGCTTCAGTTGGCAATCTCATTTCCTTCCAATTACAGTAGGCAACTGCATCGTTCCAGGAAACATGAATAACAGGATGTTCCATTCTGACTAAATATCTTCTAATTAATTCGTTGATTTAAAGAAGCATACCGGTAATTAGGATACTCCTCCCTCCTCTCCTAAAATCCTTATAACGAATTCGATCACGTGCACTACGCTAGATCAATGCTGTGACGTATTTCGTCCGTCATAAAAATCGTAAGGCCCGATCGAACAGCGCAACTCTGGCGTCCTGTGTCCTTCCACTTTTTAGAAGGCGGACGTATCTGCATATCCTTTTTAGTGTTATTTCGTCTATTTTGTGTTTGTTTCGTATATTTGTGTGTCCTGCAGATTGTCTGTATCGGTTTTTGTCGTTCTTTCGTGCGCTATCGTGCTGCGAGTTTTATAGGATAATTGGCGACCCCCTTGTGATCTTTTGAATTTTGTGTCGTCTCACCGGTCCACGATGAAGAGAGAAGACTGCCAGGATTGAGATTCAGGAGATTGAGGACGGATTGGCTTGGGCGCCCAGCATGCTACAAGGAGGGGAGCATGCAGATGAATCGCTCCATATTTTAATACTTTTTGCTTTGTTCCGAAACTTGTCGTTCCATTACATAATATTACAGTCGCAAATAGCAGAGGGATAATGAGGGCGGCAGCCAGGGATGGCCACTCTACGCCCAAGTATCGGCGAGATACCCCACGACGGAGCTCGTGGAGACCTCCCTTGAGAGGTTGGAACCAAGGTCGGAAGCGGAGACACTGACTACTGGGATGCCGCCACTGAGATGCGAGTCTCCCGCATAGCAAAGATCCGGGAGAGTCTCCTAACCGGCCGAAGGAAATCCTGCTGCCAAGTCGAATTCGCACGCCAGGACGCAGGATACGTAGATGACACGGCTCACGCTATTCGCGGAACCCGTAAGGCCGCGCACTAATTAAACACGATAAGGCCCCTTCGTGGAAATAGCGATCACTACGTGCCCGCGGAAGGATCAACGCCCGGCACTTGTACTGTGACGAGCAAGATGCGTAGACACGTGTGAAGGACGCAGGACGGATTCCGTTCTCGACCGCCAGAGAGAAAACATCTCCAATTAAGAAAAATTGGCTAAAGATTTCTGAGAAGCCGACGGAATAATTTTTGTATAATTATTAACAAACCAAGTTGAACGTCGTGATTGGGTGCATTCACCAGACGCTTGCAAACGGGAAATCCTATCGGTGGCTAAGACGACTGCATGTGGAAAGTTCGGAGGCTGGATCAAATCCGAAAACTGGAATAGCTGGAGACAATTGAGGGTGAGTTTTCAACGGTGAAAGATCGCTTTGTCTAATTTATAGTATATTGTGTTATAATACGAATTTTCTAGCCAGAGGTTTTAATGCTTGATAAAGACAGGTCTTTATTCATATCCTTATATATTCTAGTGCTATAAAAGTTATATTTCAAGATAGAAAAGAATTATACAACCGGTTATACAACGAAACAAGAATTATACAACGAAGATAGATACAACCGGTTTAATGTTTAAAGCAAGTTTAAATGAGGGACTTGATGATTCAAGCTTACTATAGAAGGGTTAAAAGTATAGCTTAGAATACCTGACCTAAAATCGTGAAAGTTCAAGACGTACATATATAGCTTAAAGGATAACAAAAAAAAGGTAAATTACCTGATATATATCTTATATTTCTTTTGAGTCTACGTTGAACAAAAGTCAAATAAAGATAACAAATACAGTTGTCCGTTGTCATTGTTATCTAAATATAGATTATTTTGCGTACTATCAATAAAAATGAATAGAGTATTGAACTTAATAATAGATATGCAATTCCTAGTGGTTAATTTCTAGTAGATAAGTTAAAATAATATAGTTTTTCTAGCATGTTAAGAAAGTATTATTTCGTCATATAACGAATATAATAAAAATTCCGAGTTTTGCTTAGAAGTTTGGTGAGTTCAAAATTGATCATTCTGGTTAAGGGTTTTGTACTTGTTCCTGAGAGGTGCATAATAGCTCTGCTACTCACGGCTAAAATTATATTTGAAACCAAGTTAAAGCAAGGATGCGATAAGTTTATTGAGGTAATTTCAGACACTTTCGAGTTGTTTCTCTAACAGTCGGCGGACTCGTGCCGACTGTCCTTGAGACTGAATACTTCAGATGCAAATATCGCTGACATTGAACTAGAGATGTCTGTCACGATTGTGGTTAGTCTTTAGCATACGCTCTGCTAATATATGAGTATTACATATGGTGGATATTGGGATAAGTTAATATTCATTAGTTTCTTGTTACTCCTATCCTGGAAGGGAGAAATACGGGGATAATATTATATGGCCAAAGAGCTAAAAATTAAAAGATTAGGATAATTATAAGCTGAGTAAATTATATTAAGATTTATCATATGGGCACGAGCTGAGGTTCCTTCAGTGGATGGCGGGCGCGCGCGCGTCTCATTTTAAATCGCTTGTCTACTGGGTAAATATTTTCGAAAATATTTTCGACAATAATTGAACTTGTCTGACGTGTTTACTGCCGGTATTTCTTGCCGGTGTCCTTTGCTTACGGGACACGCGTGGAAGCTTAACTCTGCGAATTCGTCAGTTAAGTTGAAGATGGGGAAGAAAAATAAAGCAGGGGAAAGGAGAGGAACAATGTTGCGAATAATGGCGAGGCGAAGTCTCCACAGGTAAAAAAACAAAGGAAGTCAGGAGCTAACTTAGAAGAGGGTGGAAATACATCTCTTCAAATCAATATTAATGAAATTATAGGAGTGGAGAACCCGTTATCGATTTCTCTCCCGAAATCCTCTTCGGGGATCACGGGGGGGGGGGG
>NW_017299839.1:82038-83840 GCF_001594075.2 Trachymyrmex cornetzi | reverse complement strand
CAAATGATGCAAATAAAGGGAACCTGAGTTTTCCAATATGGTCGACGAACGGAACCATATTTTTTTTAACAATTTGTACACTAAAGGCAGTAAATGCGCAGTTTTTCGCTCATATCTCCGGTCCCCTTCAACGTACAGAAATAAAAAAAATACCAGTGTCTTCGTAAGAAAATTTACTACAAAAAATGTAAGATGGTCGAATTCGGAATATTGCAACCTAACCTAAAAAAAAATAAAACTCCAAAAAAACGATGAATTTTGGTTTTTATTTTATAACTTTTTTTTTAATCGTTCGATTTTAATGATACTATAGAAAAATATACTTCTTGTGGTCATAATTAAGTGTACCAAATTTCAATTAAAAATATTGATTAGGACGGCCGTAATGCCAGTTTGAATTTTAAAATTGGCAGGCTGATAACTACTGTGCAACACACGCTAGCGACAAATTTTTTTTTTTTTAATGTACGTTTTTTATTGCTCTTTAAGATAAGTATGAGCAATATGGTCTGAAATGTCAAGAATAATTTTAAAAACGGCTTTAAAAAATTTTTTTTATTTTTGAAAAATTTTTTTGGCGAAAAATGGCTTCTTTTAAACTGTACACTATTTTTTATTAATCCACTGTATACATGGGATCAATTTACATAATATTGAAGTAGATTTATTCAATATATTGTCAATATTTTATTAAACATCAACATCAATGCACAATTTAAACTATTCAGAATTTTATAATATTACTGTAATCGTTGTCTTTTTGAGTATTGTGAACAATCCGATGAATCTGTATCACTTGTATCGCAAGTATACTTATTGAAACATTCATCGGTGTCTTCCCAGTCTGGACGAACGTGTGATATGATCGATTCCGTTTCCGAAAAAGAGTCTCTGCTACTCGATTTTGATGAGTGCGAACTGACATCAGAAATATATAATTCATTATCATCATCATCGTCATCAAATTCCAAATTTTTTTCTGTTTGTTGAATTGATTCTGAGTTTGCACAATTTAAACCTGTGCAATATTTGCACGCAGCTGCACATTTAATTCCGTGCTTCTGACATGTGCAATGGTTTTATGCCTTTTGGTAGAATAATTGGCATTAAACCATTGCTCGTAATCTCCCACCCATATTCACATGGCAACTTGCTTGCAGTAGGATACAACCAGTTTTGTACTTGTAAGTACGCTCGTAGAATATGCTGGTTTGCTGCAGCTGTTGTCGGTGGTAAATCATGCAGCTTACGAGCTGTACTGGTTGTACGCTTTTGAAAACAGCGATATCTTAGTAAACCTAAGTCGATAGCTTTTTCAGGGTCAGAGTTGTATAGAGCCTCAATACAGCTTTTCCCTACGCCATATAAAGCTGTCTTAGTTGTCTCTTGATCATAAAAGAGTTTCAGATCTTTGTGCAAATGTGGGTACTTGCGCACGACATCGCAAATTTTTTTTTATTTTTTTAACTTTTATTCGTTTATTTGCAGCTTTTTTTGATTCAGCTTTCTTAAATCCTTCTGATGCACAGTCTCGTTGACAAAAAATACAATTATTGTAATTTATTGGCATATCTTTTAAATCGCTTGATGATCTTAATTTACTTCCAGAAGTTGATGGTCTATCTGAATTCGTTGAATCGATCTTATTGCTTTTACTCATGTAAGTGTATTTTTTGTAACATTTCTTATATACAGATATAGAACCATCGATTCTATATAATTTTCTTCGCAACGATTCATTGCCTGTCTGGTAGCAAGAAGTTCGCAATATTTTGCAACCTCTTTCTTGAATGGAAACAATT
>NW_017299839.1:74261-81231 GCF_001594075.2 Trachymyrmex cornetzi | reverse complement strand
TGTGTTGCACAGTAGTTATCAGCCTGCCAATTTTAAAATTCAAACTGGCATTACGGCCGTCCTAATCAATATTTTTAATTGAAATTTGGTACACTTAATTATGACCACAAGAAGTATATTTTTCTATAGTATCATTAAAATCGAACGATTAAAAAAAAAGTTATAAAATAAAAACCAAAATTCATCGTTTTTTGGAGTTTTATTTTTTTTTGAGGTTAGGTTGCAATATTTCGAATTCGACCATCTTACATTTTTTGTAGTAAATTTTCTTACGAAGACACTGGTATTTTTTTTATTTCTGTACGTTGAAGGGGACCGGAGATATGAGCGAAAAACTGCGCATTTACTGCCTTTAGTGTACAAATTGTTAAAAAAAATATGGTTCCGTTCGTCGACCATATTGGAAAACTCAGGTTCCCTTTATTTGCATCATTTGCGATTCCATAAAAAAAATTGCTCCCGTCGAGTAGTTCCCATCTTTTTTTAAATTCCGGTAATATGACTCCACTATAGATATAACGAGCGATCGGTTACTCCGTTCGCAGTAAAAATTGAACCGGGTGATGGTCCGCTAGAGGGGATGACATCTATTGGAAACTTACACCCTATATTGATCGGGAAGTTGATCTATACAAAACTAAATTCAGAGATATACAAAGAAATAATAAAAATTAAAAAATTAGATCCAAAAGGGATAGAAGTTCATTTCAAATCATATCAGAGTAATCTAACGCGTTTGTTAATAGTAAAGAAAAATCTCCGAGAAATTGGTCGATATTTATCCCGAATTATAAATTATATCGAGCCGGAATCATTAGAGGAGTGGACCCGTCCTTGTCTTTGGAGGAAATTAAAGAGGGATTATCGTGGGCTAGTGACCAATATGAAAGAGTAGAAATTAGAAGATTAAAATTTCAATCTAAACATTCTAAACGGTTGGAGGACTCAACCTCTGTCAAGATCACTTTTAACTCGGATTATTGACCAGAAATTATTTATATCTGGAGGGTAAAATCCAGAGTTTGGCCGTTTATTAATAGGGTTAGAAAATGTAACAATTGCTCGCGATGGGGACATACAGCGGGTTTCTGTAAAGGTAAATTGGCTTGCCCTCGATGTGATGAAGGCCATAGTGAAACCGACTGTGAGGTTCAGAGTCTGTCGTGTGTAAATTGTCGGAGAGACCACTATTCTTTCAACATGGTCTGCTGGTGTTTGAATTCTTTAAGTTGGTTAACACGGTAAGTGCTTATGCGAATGTAGGCCCCCAAATAGCTAAAAAACTTATAAAACAAAATAACATTAAAAATGTAAAGGAGGTTAGTAAAATTTTTTATTCCCTGACATATTCCTCGCGTGTGGCGGGAGACGATGATTCATTGTATTCCTTGAGTGGCCGGAATTTATTTCGGGGCTGTCCCTCTGAGGTGGGCGGAGGTTTTTCAGAGTGTATTGGACATAAAAAGGGTAGATTCTGGAGGAGTCGGAAAGGGGAGAATCGGAAATCATCCACTTTACCTCAAGATGCAAGAGGAAAAAAGAGGTTAGCAGTAATCATTCAATCCAAGGGTCTCTTAGAGATTTAAATAAGACGTGTGTTGATAGAGAGGTGGATGGTGTCCCTTCGGTAAACCCGGAGGATTATAAAACTATTAGTAGAGATAACTTGAATCACTTGGAGGGTAATGGAGAGGGATCAGGTCTAATGTCCTTCGAGGAGGCTACTTTGTCGGAAATTTATTGTGCTCTATTAAGATCTAGCTCGACTAGAAAACAAAAAATTTTCGAAATAGCTAAGATCATCTTTAATTCTATGTTAAAATAAATTAATTGTACGACAATATAGTTATAAGTAAAAAAATAATAATAATAATAATAAAATAAAATAAAAGAAAAATTAAATCGTGACGTTTTCAATATTACAATGGAATTGCAGAGGACTTCAGTTCAAATTGTTGGAATTGTCTAATGAAATAAATAATTTTGAGGCTATTTGTATTCAGGAATCATGGCTTAGACCTTCCGTCATAACTGCCTTTAAGGGATTTACAATTTTTCGAAGGGACAGAAGGAATCCAGATGGAAATTAAGAGGGCAATGGTGGGAGCACGGGCATAATTCGTAAGACAAAATGGAATCCAACGGTATATAATCTTAAATTTGAAGAAGCTCCAGAATTAGAATTTAACGCAATAGTAATAAATAAGTTCAAATTTCTCAATAAAAAACTGTTATTGATGTCTCTGTATAAATCCCCGGTCATTAGAATGAATGCGAGATAATGGAACAATTTTTTTCACCTTATGTCTAAATTAAACGACTCGTTCAATATAATATATTGCGGAGATTTTAATGCTCAACATTCGATGTGGGGTTCGTCTAGGACAAATAATAGTGGGAAATATTTGGAAAAGGTGATATCTAATTCTACCTTTATAATAATGAATAATGGTAGTGGCACAAGGGTTTCTTGTAATACTGACTACGTCAGTGTTCCGGATCTTACCTTGATGTCGAGCGTTTTTGGGGAAGCGACTAATTGGTCTGTAATGGAAGAACTATGGGATAGTGATTATTTCCCCATTTTGATAAATATTGTCCCTTCTGACAAGAATGGGAACTTTGGGAACTTTTTTTTTCTAGCAGGCCTAGATTGATTAGTAAATCATGGAATGCAAATGACTTTAAAGGAAATGTAGTTAGCAAAATTAGTAAGATGGGAAAAAAGAATCTAATAGGACTGGAGAAATACGAGGAGTTACAGGTATGTATAATGGATTCTTTCTTGAAGCGGGGGGGGAGGGGGGCACTGCGTAGATAACTGTGGGAATACCATAAAAATGGATAATAATAAGGGGCACAAAGTAATTATCGAACCAAAAATTAAAAAACGAAAAAAAGTCCAGCACAAACCGTGGTGGGATGAGCAATGCTCTAAGGTAGTCGAAGAAAGAAAAAAAGCATTTGAAAAGTTTAAACTATTTCCATCGAAAGAGAATCTATCAGAATACTGGCAAGCATCTGTTAAAGCAAGAAAAACCATTAGAAAATGTAAAAGTGGGAACTTTATAAAATTTGTAAACAAAGTGGATCATAATTTTCAAATCAGAGATTTTTGGGATATGATCGGTGGTTTTAAGAATTGTGCCTTTTTAAACCCGAATATGCCTGCTACTCTCCTTATGGAGGACAGGATTTTTCCATTTATTGATAAATTAGCTCCGAAGTGGTGCATTAATAGCACAGAACCCCCAATAGAATCCAAATATGTAAAAAGAATTTTTTGCGAATTTAACCTGTCGGAAATGAGGGAAATATTAGAATCCAGTAATATAGAGAGCGTTGCGGGACGGACTTAATAAATAATTTGATATTATCCCACCTTCCTCAGATGGCGGTTGAAATTCTGTTGAGCTGCTATAATCAAATGTTAATTTCAAGTAAATTCCCGGAATCGTGGAAGAAATATGACACTCCGCTAATTTCAAAAAATAATAATAAGAGTCTCAGACCAATTTCTCTCTTTTCTTGTATGGCAAAACTATTCGAAAAGTTAATTGTGACAAGATTGGAAAGATATAGAATTGGAAAATTGTTTACCGGACTCTCAATTTGGTTTTCGCAAGGGACGATCCTGCGATCACTGTTTAGCTCACATTAATTTAGAGGCCTATAAATCGTTTGCTCAAGGAAAGTTATTGGGAGCACTGTTTTTAGACATTAAAGACGCTTATAATAACGTCAATCTGGATTTATTGTATAATGACTTGAATCAGATGAATATCCTTGTAACGTATAATTTTCTTTAAATTTTTCCTATCAGAAGGATTAGTTAAATTCTATAATAATAATACCTTATGTGCAGTCAGAAAAATACATTTACTATTATTTAATATATATATATATATTAGGAGAATAATGACAAAAATTTCACATCATTGTTCTTCCTTACAATTTGCAGATGATATAGTGATATTATCCAAGGACAGTAGCCCGATGGTAATTAACGATCAGTTGAAGGAAACCTTTGGGTCATTGCATCATTGGCTAAACTCAATAGATTTAGAATTGGAGATTAGTAAGATGCAATATATTATATTCCATAGAACTAGAAAAGTCCAAATCCCGGAGGGAATAAATTTACTAAATCATGAGATTCCATTCAGTAAATCGGTGAAATATCTCGGGTTGGTAATGGATTATGGACTAAGATGGAAAGAACATATAAAATTTTTGAAAATTAAATCTAATCAGTATATACTAATCAGTATATATGAACATACTAAAATGGATCTCGGCGTCTTCATGGGGCATAAGCGCACACAAAGCAATAAAGTTTATAAACGCTACTCTATTGGCCCAACTTGAGTGGGGCGCTTTTTGGTACATTAGCGCAGCTAAGTCATACATTGATATTATTACAAATTTATTATGTGCAGCATATAAATTAGCTTTGGGCCTACCAAGGGCAGCAGCAAATAGTCTGTTGGAAGTTTTCTGGTCAGAGTTCTTTTGGTACAGTGATCGGTAGATTAGCCGAGAGCTTTTTATTTAAATGTATTCAATTAAAACATAATAAAATTAGCAATAAGCTAGAATATATCGCAAACCTTGCCAATAATGGTAGCGTGGCTAAAAGAAATATCCCATTTATTATTCATAAATGGAACGAAGTTAAACATTCGAAACAAAATTTATATATTTGGGACATACATCCCGCTTTCGCATATCCTTTAAATCTGGGCTCCAGTAAAATTTCAGTAGATTTTAAATCAGGACTATTAGCAAAAGCGTGTGGAAATCCGAATAGAGCGTTTGTTAATCTGACTAATTTTAAAGCTAAGGCTCAGGAGGAGATAAAAATTTTTACAGATGGGTCTAGGAGTATTGGTGAGGATGGTAGTGCTAGGGTAAGTGCGGCAATATGGGTCCCAGATTTGGACATCATTGTAGATTATAAATTGATACAGCTAACGAGTTCATATAACGCAGAGGCATGGGCGATATCGAAGGCCATTGATATGATCATAGTGGGTAGTATTCAGTTTGCTAATATCTGCTCGGACTCTCAGAGTTAAGGGCCATAGATTCGGGAGCTCTGAATAAGACAAGGTTAAATCCTTTAATTTATGATATTATAAACAAATTAAAGCATAACGCAAACAGATCTGAGGGAAGCACGATCAGATTTACTTGGTGCCCGGCTCACGTTGGTATAATTGACAATGAAAGGGTTGACCGCCTCGCCAAAACGGCAGCCTTTTCGGGGCAGCCTCTCAGCAACAAAGTTGACTTCAGAAATTGTATGTCCGCAAGATCAAACGTTTTAAAAAATATGGATAGAAAGTTTTTGATGTCTCTTAACCGTAACAAGGGCAAATACTTTATGGATTTAAATTCTGATTTCAATATATATACGTTTCGGAAATTACACATTTGCAGGAAGAATTTTGGTAGGGCTGTCAGAATTATAACGGGATATGCCTTCATTAACGCCTTTTTGCTAGAGTCCTAGATTTATCAGAGAGGCGCAACCGATGTTATGCATTCTGATTCGCTGTTGCAATCTAACCAATTGCATGACTTGGCAGCCATTTATAGTACTAGTGACATATTTCTATTTCATTTTATCCTATACATTCTATCTCACATTATCCTATACGTCTTATCTTGTTGACATAGTTTAAAGGCAGTTTCATAGCATGTAGGCCATGCTTAGTACTCTCCTTAGCACCTTTGTCATACTGACTTAAGCCGGTTGCGCCTCTCTGATAAATCTAGGACTCTACTTTTTGCATAAGATTGGTTGTAAAGAAAATCCTAGATATGCCTGCGGCTACGAATTGCAGGACCTTAATCACATTTTCTGGGCTTGCCCGGAAATTAAAGCAGAGATTAGAGAATGGAATTGATTCAATATCTATATAGCATTGGAATTTTCCCTCCTTTTTCGATCTCAAATGTCACGGCTCTATCTAACATTAAAGCTATTAATTTCTTGGTTATTTTTGCTAATAAAAGTAAATTAAATTTATGAAGATATGTGTTTAATAAGTACACGCGATCTTTTGCTGGTAAGAATTTCACTTCTAGAATGCCGCGGGACGATTGGAGAGCCATCTGGAGTCTCTGCCTTCGTGGATACGAAGTCTGTAGAAAGGACTCTGGGGATTTTTGGTGGCAATATTTTTGTTACAATAGAAAGCAGAACCTCTGTCCCCGAAGAGGTTCAGAACAGATTGATAGATCAAGTTTCGCATGGTACAGTGATCCGTAATAGGATCGGAAAACCATACAGGGAACTTGAAGAAGAACAAGAAGGACGCAGGACGCTATAGCCAAGATATCATACCGAAGACTTAGAGGAGAATTATCGGGGTGAGACGAGCGCCGCTGAATTGTAAGGTCACCAATTTCCAAGTCGGGGAAGCGCGTATAATTATCCTTGTTGGTTTTCGTATGTGAGACGCACATGAAATTGTTATGGCGTCAGATTTCTCGCATTAATGTTTGAGCGCGCCGCCTCCCACGACGACTCGTTGTGATATTCTTGCGATAGTAACTTTCCACGTCCGCCTAAACCAGTGTTATTAGATGAGGCGGATTTCTGACGCATGCGCGTCCAATGTAGCTTCAGTATCGTACCGGTCACTAATAAATAGGAGATGATTAGTCGCCTATGTAAAATTTTTTTTAAAATGTTGAAAATTTTACATACATAAAATATATGTAATATATATATATATATATACTCGTATATATATTTATATACAAAACAATAAAAGAATATATATATACAATTAAAGGCTCTCAAGAGATAATCTAACAAATAAATATTGCCTATTAGAGCCGACCAGGGAATGGAAAGTTACTTTTTAAAAGTAACAAGTTACAGTTACTCGTTACCGAGTAGAAAAAGTAACAAGTTACCGTTACTAGTTACCGATTTTTAAAAGTAACTCGTTACAGT
>NW_017299839.1:70094-72288 GCF_001594075.2 Trachymyrmex cornetzi | reverse complement strand
CGAAGTTAATTTTATGGAATTTTGAATGGGACAATAAAATGATTCTGTCTGTTAAACTAATAATGGTACCAATTTTTTGATTTAAAGGATAGCAAGAAAAAATTCAAAAACCGACCTGAAAATGTCGGTTTCCTGTACCAATCAGTGATCACGTGATTGCCCTCTTTTATTAGGATGACATCCAAAAAGTTTCTAGAGGCCCCCCCCCCTTCCATAGTAAACTTTAAGCGAGGATGAAAGGAATTAAACGTATCCAAAATTTCTTTATAGTCAGACGATTCAGTAATCAACAATATATCGTCGACATATCTTATATAGAAAGACTTAAATAACCAGAAATTTTACAGTTCTAAGTATAAGCAGATTTTTCAACGTAAAAGAATAAGATTTTTGGACTCTCTTATAAAGTATAAAATTGCAGATGCCTTTTTAAGGATTAGAACCATTAACTATAAGTTGTTTTACCTTTCGGAAAAAATTAATAAAAATCTTCCTTTAAAATTTTTTAATAGCTTCATTCGTTTTCAGTGTGTTGCTCTTGAAAGATTGAAGTTTTCTGAAAATCAAAAATTTGACCGTAAAATACAATGGTTATTAGAAGAACGTAAGTTGAAAGATTTAGAGGATATTCCTAACGTTAATTATTTTTGTATAAAAGAAAGAATGGATGATACGTCGGTGAACTGCGATTCCAACCTAAATGTCAACCACGACAATAAAGATTGTTATCCTCAATTCAGCCTACAGAAACCTACTAACGTTTCTCAGGGTTCGGAAATATATGAGATCAATATTTCTGGTGTTGATTATTCACACGTGAATTATGACTTATTTAAGGTAAATAAAAATTGGTTTAAAAACCTTAGTGCTGCGGACATTCCCCCTGGAGTACAAATGTTATTGCAATTGGGTCAAGGCTTTTGTGTACCGAATGTTAATGTTGAGAGAGCAAGAATCGAATTTGTTAAGATCTTGAACACAATTTTCTTAGATTCAAAATTCCTAACATCAAAGAATTTAGAAATAAGGTTTTTCCACTTCTGAAAAACATTAACTCTCTCACACATACAGACTTTGATAGATCTATTCTTTCTCTTTATTCGGAAACAAGGACCTTTTGCAATGATAACCCACAAATAATCTTTACCAATGCAGATAAAAGTAATGTGGTAATAGCATTGGATATGGATGACTATATTAGAGATATGGAGTTGCTGTTCTCCGATTCGCAAACATACACAAAGCTTAAACGCAATCCCATCAACATGATTATTACGAATCTTTTGTCATTATTAAAATGTTGGAAGCGCCACGAGTTGATTTCAGATTCTACTTATAAATATCTTTAGTCGACTAATAAGATTTGTCCAAGGGCATATGGCTTGAAAAAGATTCATAAATTGGATTATTCTCTGCGTGTCATTGTTTCGTCCACTGGCAGCCCTCTTCATAATTTAGCTTCCTTTTTACACAAAATTTTACATGATAGTCTAACACGCGCGAGAGGTTTCATTGATAATAGTTACAGATTGACTGAAGCTATTAGTTCATTGACGGTTACTGACACATCGGTTTTTTTATCTCTTGACGTCACCTCGCTTTTTACGAATGTTCCTGTAGACCTTGCGATTGAAATACTTTTGACAAAGTGGGAATAAAACATAATACATAAAACATAATACTGATATTCCTAAGATGGAATTTTTTTAATTACTAAAATTAGTTCTCAGCTCGTCGTGTTTTACGTTTAATAACTGCTATTATAAACAGACTTTTGGAGTACCAATGGGGTCCCCACTGTCTCCCATAGTTGCGGAATCGTGATGCAGGAACTGGAGACTTTTTCGCTTGGCAGATTGTCGGTGATGCCGTCTTTCTATACAAGATATGTCGACGATATATTGTTGATTACTGAATCGTCTGACTATAAAGAAATTTTGGATACGTTTAATTCCTTTTATCCTCGCTTAAAGTTTACTATGGAAGAGGGAGGGGCCTCTAGAAACTTTTTGGATGTCACCCTAATAAAAGAGGGCAATCACGTGATCACTGATTGGTACAGGAAACCGACATTTTCAGGTCGGTTTTTGAATTTTTTCTTGCTATCCTTTAAATCAAAAAATTGGTACCATTATTAGTTTAACAGACAGAATCATTTTATTGTCCCATTCAAAATTCCATAAAATTAACTTCG
>NW_017299839.1:61803-68382 GCF_001594075.2 Trachymyrmex cornetzi | reverse complement strand
TTTAGGCGGAAATTTTGACGCTTCGAAAAAAATTTTATCTTTAAAAATAAAATGCGCAGGCGGGTGGCTGATTTGAGAAAGAATGCCCCATATATATAAATATATATATTTCTATATATGTTTACATATGTAAAATATAATAAAATTTTCAACATTTTTGAAAAAATTTTAAATAGGCGACTAATGGTCTCCTATTTATTAGTGACCGGTACGTTACTGAAGCTACATTGGACGCGCATGCGTCAGAAATCCGGCCCGTCTAACAACACTGGCCTAAACCACAGCCTAGTCATTTCCGTTAAGTATTGTCGCGTAATTATTGTCTCGCTTGTGTCGGAATTCTGTATCGTGGCGTCCGTGTTTTCGTCACATTAATTTCCGCAATTCTGTACGACAGTTCGAAGCCCCCGCGGACGAGCACGATGTCACGCCGTGTTTACGGTAACAAAACACCCCTTTATTTGTCTCGGTTATCAAAATGCCGAACTATTATTCGTGCGATCTTACGAGAATTATTCTTACATGGCGTGAGCTCGTACCGTTGGGAATTAGCATAATCGCTACGCATTATTGAGAGCGTATCAGCAAGCGTGCGAGGCTAGTCTAACGCATTTTCACCGCATGCTATTGTTGTGACCTCATCGAGCCTGTATGAACGAGTGTCGAAGATTCACAGAATACATTTGTTATATTTTACTATTATTAATTACTCATTTATTGTAGCCGCCCTATTCGTTTCTCCAAACTATCCTCTATTTTTTACCAAGAACCGCTCCTTCTGCTATTTCCGGGGCTGAGCTGTCGGTTACGAAAGCCGTCGACGTTCATAGTTCAGTAGAATATTGTTTGGAAGATATTCTCTCTCTCTCTCTCTCTCTCTCTCTCTCTCTCTCTCTCTCTCTCTAATTAATTTCAGGAAAGAGCGGCACTTGTGCCTGGCGCCCAACTTTTGGTTTCGAGATCTCACGCCATATACAAAAGTGGCCGCGTAAAGACAATTTTTTTGTAGCGTTCTTTTAAGGCCAGACGAATTCTCGTTGTGAAAATTCTTGAGATTAGCTGCGAACGCGCGACGAAGTTGCGCCACGCTCGTGAGTGCGGTTGCAGTGCATACTAACAGTAGTTGGTATACATGAAATTAGTAAAGTTAAATGTAAAAGAGTATAAATATTTTAACGATATATTAACTATTTAATAATGATATTACTACAATATTTAACAGAATACGCATGTATTATTTCATTGTCAAAGTTGATTATACGAGGGTGAATCAAATATAAATTTTTTTGTACGCGCCGTGAGGTGAACGGAGAGGAGTGCGGCTTCTAAGCGTTACAAGTAGGGATGCCTGGAGGAGATCCTCCCCATAGAGGATCCCATACTACCGCTCTTTTAGTCAGTATCACGATGCCAGACAATGTTGCCAGGTCTACCGCTTAACGGTAGATATATCGCTTTTTAGCTTCAAATACTCTCTGCTACCGCTCTGCCGTTTTTAAAACGCTATCTACCGCTTTATGAAAATCACTTGTCAATTGATAACCATAGATCATAACTGACCATAATCAGTTTTAAATTTCGCCAAAGTGCGCCAACGCCACGGAATGCGTTTAGAAATTCTACTTGTAGTGTAGGATAAGTTGGGGGAATATGCCACACTTAAGCGAAATTGGATTTTTTAGTAATTATTTGTTCAATTTAAAATAACTTTACATACTGATCTTTTTCTTCCATCCTTTATCTATTATTTGTGTATAATTGGAATCGAATATATTCATTTTTTGTTATTAAAAATAAAGAAATACGAAAGTGCTGAAAAATGGGTAATATGCCACCATGAAGGTAATATGCCACATACAAAAAAATACTAAGTATAACATTTATTTTGTTTTTTTTATTGCAAGAACACATTATTAATGATTTTTGTGATGAAAATAAACATTTGTAACATAATATAGGTAATATAAATAATACAAGGATATAAGTAATACTTTCGATAGATTAAGTTATAAAACATGTAAAATAAACTTTGAGACACACCTTTTTAATAGCATAAATATATCTTTCTACGAACAGTATACCGTGCGAGTATGCAAGAGATCCGGGTTCGACTCCCGGCCGAGGTAATATTTTTCGCAATAAGAATTAATTATTTACAGATTTTAATATGTTATTCATCATTATTAAGATCGTTTCGAAGATGCAAATAAGCATCAAAAATTTGTTAAATTGTCAGTCAATTTAACTCGTGATATTACTGCGGTAGTTTAATAGAGTCAGCGTTTTCAAAACCGAAAAATCATTTCTGCACTCACAGAAAGGATTTGTAATAACGAAACGAAAAATATTCTTGACCTATTTAATCTTATCTTAACTTTATGCAGTATAAAATTAAATTAACATTAAAATTAAATCAGTAATTCTTATTCTTCTCTCTCGAATTATATAAGATTGACTTATTATCTTAAAATAAGTAACACATCTAATTTCAAGTTTATATATTCTTACATTTAGAATACATAATTATCGACGTCACTATAATGCTATACAATTCGCACCGCGTGCCATAAGGTGTGCCGTGTGCGTACTATTTCACGCATTATCACAAGGTCAACAAGGATCATACACCGAGGATCTTTCACGTCGTCACGTAGTTTTAATGTTCCAAGAGACGCCTAGTCGAATTGCGTCGGTGCCCTTGCCAGAGAAACACCGCAATACTGTCTTACCGCGTATACGTTATCATTTGTAATTAAACTGCGGCGACAACGTAACATGCAATAATACGCGAGTGATGTTGAATTGTGTTTCATTCCGTGTTTGTCGTGTGTTTATATTTCTTCATCAGTATTAATCAGTGCACAATGGATCCGAAATTTATAAATAATACTCTTGAAAATCAAATGTGAAATTAGGGCATTTTTTAGAATAAAAACGCTGTAATTCTACCGTAAACACTATGGCTTCTTCTTTATTATAAAATATAATATCAAATAAATCGTACGTTTCGACTCTTTTTTGAGTCTTCTTCAGCTTGTATTTCGGAGAAGGTGATTACAAGAAATATCCATTGTTCTACTCATTTCGCTGAAGAAAACTCGAAAAAGAGTCGAAACGTACAATTTATTTGATATTATGTATTTTATAATAAAGAAGAAGTCATAGTGCTTACGCTAGAATTACAGCGTTCTTACTCCCAAATGCCCTAATTTCACATATATTTCAATATAAATATATATTTGTATATATTTTAGTTATTATACATAATAAAACATTAAACATATATTGTCTGTGTTTTTGCTCGTAAAAACCTTTACTTAGTTTTATCATAAAAACGATCCTGAATCGAGAATAATGTAAAATTCCTAATATTATACAAAATCTTTTTGGAAGAATGAAATAAAATTTCTTTCAAATCGGTCTTTTGGATGAAGTCAAGAATATTATAAGATTGTGTGCTGCAAATTTTAATCTAAATCTTTCCGAGAAAGTTTATAGGATAGTATAAAGGTCGTTTTATTCTAGAGTTAAGAATTTTTCATTTAAGACTAAAATATTCTTTTCTCAACGATAAATGTGATTGTCGCTATGTCGATCTTATTTTATGGTAGATCGAGGAGTAATAGCATTGAATCCAGAAATCTTTTCTGTGAGTGTGGGGACTACATACGTAGTATATAAATTCACATAAGAATCATACAAGCATTAAGATTCAGCTAGACCGTTTAAGGCTTTAATAAATATTTATTTCACTTTATATTTACATAGTGTTACAAGTAGTCTAAGTTCCAGTAATCAAGAAAATTCAATTAATTAAAATGGATTTAAAAACTGTATTCTCTATTCAGAATTTCGAATTGAGCAGTAAATTAATTGGATTTTATCTTTAAGACAATTAACTTACGTCTGAAATCACTCTTTTATAATCAAACGATGAAACAGAACAATGTGAACTCTAATGACACAAGGGACGAAATGAAACCATGGATTACTTTGCCGTACATTCCGCAAATTTCCGACAAATTCATGAATATTTTTAATGATGTGAACATCAGATTATCTTTTTACAGTCTCAATAAATTGAATAAATATATTAAAGTTCACAAAGATGTAATTCCGACTAACTCAAAAAGAGATGTTGTATATCAAATTACTTGTAAGGATTGTGATGCAACCTATGTCGGTCAGAAAAGTAGAAAATTACAAACTAGGATTTTAGAACATAAAAATCATATTAATAGGAACACAACCACACAATCGGTTATTACAGAACATAGGTTGGAACACAATCATGAATTTGATTGGTCGAATGTTAGAGTTTTGGATACAGAGAGATTTTTGAGCAAGCGTCTGATATCTGAGATGATTTACATTAAACTACAGAAAAATAGCTTGAATTGCCAATCTGACACCGAGTACTTAAATAATGCATTTATGGAGATTATTAATAATCTTTGAGGTTTATTTGTTATTTCATTCAACGTGGTTTAGGTTTATTTTCAATATGATCATTACATGTAGTAATGATCATATTGAAAATAGTCTTTAGTTTTTCTCCGTCCGTATCTGTTGACAAATTACGGTGACATGTACATCTTGTATGTTTGTTTCTTAACGATTCTGACTTCATAGCGATAACATCTTCATAATTTAATCCGAATTTTTCTTTGTTAATAATTTTAAACCAGTGATATTTAAAGCCCTACTTGCGTTCTTACCTGCAGGTGAGTTATTTAAATGTATTTTTTGTTGATTACACCTTTCAATGCTAAAATTTCAGCTTATTTAATAAGACTCATTCTATCTTAGGATATGTAATTTTACATTACATCTTTGCTTGGTAACAAATTGATTGGATGAAACTTACATCAGAGCGGCTAATCGATCTGTGGCTAAGATTGCAAGGAGATCTTTACGTTTGTATAATTGGCGAAACTTATATGTATTGCGCTGAAGATGGCCCAAAGTGCGGCCAAAACGTTCGAAATTTGTGAACATTGAATTACTTAAATACATTTATATAAGAATTTACTATTATTAATTCTTTACTGTTGTTATTGCGCACCGATTACCGCGCCTGACTCTCATTTGCCTTATTTGACATAGAATATTAAATTAATATAATACAATAATAAGCAAATAAATAAATATTTAAGTTTCTTTATTAAGTATTTGTCAATAGGAATATTCTGTCACAACGGAATTATGCAGGAAAACATTTGTTTATAGCACCCTAACCTATATATTAGAGAAAATGACTACTGGCATTTTACCCTAACAAAAGTAGTGGCATATTGCCCCAAGACGTCATTTCATCTTATGATGAGCCTGTAAAGTATGACTGTTAAGAAAATGAATCAACGATGTATTAAATATTTTCATTTTAATCTACACTAATAGATTAACAAGCTAATCGAGCTAAATATTGTATAATTTTCAAATAATAATTTACATAAAGCACTATAAAAATTATAAGAAGTACATTTTCTTGGGCACAAACAATTTTTAGAAGGACAAGAAGCAGTTGAAAATGAAGGTCATCGACATCGGTTCTCAGCTGGGAAGGTTCTTGCATCCAGTGTTGTGCAGTACCTAGGTACTGTAACTAGGTACAAATTTGTGTACCTAGTAACTGTACCAAGGTACTTTTTTTTTCTGATACCTATACCTATACCTAGGTACCATTTCTTATGTACCGATACCTATATTTAGGTACAATTTAGTTATTTTTCGGATTCACAACTGCTAAACTGAAAACTTATAATCTGAACGCAACGAACGCAACCATTGTGATTTATTCACTATGATCGGGGATCGGGGCCTACGGAGTTGGTAACAATAATGCGCAGACCGAGAGAAGGTACACACATACGTACACTCAAGGACTTCGATTCTTTCCCTCGAGAAATTTTACAAATTTCGAAGTGACCACCTTTCTACATTAATGCTCACAGTCCGTGCGCGATTAACGATACGATTAAACCTAACGTCCGTGTACAACTAAATTCGATGGAAAAAAATTCATTAAATTAAATTAAATTAAATTAAATTCATTGGTATTCAGAACGCGCTTACAACGATGTTAGCACACTAACATACTATACTTTACGTCACGTATATTATAGAATTTCAGAGATAAAAGTACGCTTTTATCGATAAAAACGTGTTCTAAATACGGGCCATAATGTTTATTCATAATTTTTATTATTAAACAAAAAAATTATGTATGTATAAATAAAATATACAGTGATGGGAGAAAGTTCGGCAACGGTCAAATATCTTGGAAAATAATGCTTATGGAAAAAAATGTTCAATACAAAAGTTTTAGTATATCAAGTGGTCTATTATATGGTTATGTTGAAATGACCTTCATGTGACCTTGAAGGACACCGTGAAGGTCAACTTTGAAATCTTAAATGGAAACACCTATTTTCTTTTACATATCCTTAAAACTGGTGTCAAGACGTTTCCGAAACACTGGTTACAAACCCTTTTTGCTTGAGATCTTCCTGAGTTACGAACCTTTAAAGTTTAAGTATCGCCGACGCATTATCTAAGGTATGCGCGCGCGCGCGCACA
>NW_017299839.1:58433-61708 GCF_001594075.2 Trachymyrmex cornetzi | reverse complement strand
TGATATACTAAAACTTTTGTATTGAACATTTTTTTCCATAAGCATTATTTTTCAAGATATTTGACCGTTGCCGAACTTTCTCCCATCACTGTATATATAATAACTTAATAATAACTTAATAAATATTACGTGCAGATACATGAAATATATTCATTATATCTAACAAATAAGGTGTCAAAATTGCATTTTGATGTCAAAATAACATTAAAAATGTCATTTTATCGTCAAAATGCAATTTATCCTCTCTTAAAATTGCCGTGTTACGTTTTTTTGATGCCTCATTTCGTTGAGGCTGTTGTAGTCTTCCGATTTTGATGTGGTTTTTTATTCCGGGGTTTTTGGGGTCGCTGATCTCGAATCCGGCTTCAAAATGGCTGAACCAATATGGCGGACGGAAATATTATGGAAATCTTAAAGATCTTTCGATTACGCCCAAATTTTGTATAAGGGGGATTTAGGGGTCGCTGATCTCAAATCCGAACTAAAAATTTAAAAATTCAAAATGGTTGAATCAATATGGCGGATGGAATTCTTAAAGGTCTTTCGAATACAGCCAAATTTCGTAAGGGGGATTTAGTGGTTGCTGATCTCGAATCCGAATTAAAAATTTGAAAATTCAAAATGACTGAATCAATATGGTGGAAGGAAATGCTAAGTCTTCCAATTTCAGCGAAATGAAGCATTGGAAGGTTTTCGAGATCGCTAATGTCGAATCCGAACTTAGAATTTGAAAATTCAAAATGGCTGAACCAAATGGCGGACGGAAATGCTAAAAGTCTTCCAATTTCAGCGAAATGAAGCATTGGAAGGTTTTCGAGATCGCTAATGTCGAATCCGAACTTAGAATTTGAAAATTCAAAATGACTGAATCAATATGGTGGAAGGAAATGCTAAAAGTCTTCCAATTTCAGCGAAATGAAGCATTGGAAGGTTTTCGAGGTCGCTAATGTCGAATCCGAACTTAGAATTTGAAAATTCAAAATGGCTGAACCAATATGGCGGACGGAAATGCTAAAAGTCTTCCGATTTCAGCGAAATGAAGCATTGGAAGGTTTTCGAGGTCGCTAATGTCGAATCCGAACTTAGAATTTGAAAATTCAAAATGGCTGAACCAATATGGCGGACGGAAATGTTAAAAGTCTTCCGATTTCAGGGAAATAAAGCATTAGAAAGTTTTCGGGATTGTTGATGCTGAATCTGATTTTAGAATTTGAAAATTCAAAATGGTTGAATCAATATTGCGGACGGAAGTGCTCACAATTCTCAGATTGTAGTGAAATTTAGCAATTAAGGGTTTTCGGGGTCGTTAATTTCTGTCGAAATGTAGATTTTGGGGGTTGCCGATTTCGAGGACAAATGTTCGGAAGTGAGAATCATACAAAAAAATAAATTTAAGCCCAACTAAAATAGGGACGAAAGAAGAATACAGCTTTAACAACCGTAAACAAAGGCAAGGGTAATTTCAAATTGTATTGAATTGATTGATTTTAAAGTACATTGATTAGGTTTAAAAATAAAAAGAAAAAATAAATATTTTATACCTGTATTCAAAACTTGAATAAGTATGTAAAATAATATAAAGAATAATAGTCAACGAGCGATAAATAAGAAAAGTTTATAAAAATCAAGATAAAATCAGGGTCATGTGAGGTCAGCGCGCGCATGAAATGGGCTAGTTCATGTTAAAAATAAAAGTACCTATTAGATACCTTTAAGGTACATTTAAAATATCTGTACCTGTACCTAGGTATTTTACTTTTTTAGTATCTGTAACTGTAGTTCGGTACATTTTTTCTAGAGTACCTGTACCTGTACCTAGATATTGAAAATAGAGTACCTTGCACAACACTGCTTGCAACTGTATTTTTTTTATTTCAAAGGAGTTTTGTATATTGACTGAAAGAATATAAAACAATGAGGGTTGTCAATACACCGCGAAAATTGGATACCGCGTAATTCGAACTTGAAAAAATGTAAAATAGTTATCAAAATGTTATTTGAAATTTAAAAACGATGGAAAAGAATGTTCCCAGCTATCAAATTGTCGTCATTATTGATTATAACTATACACTTAAAATACACACATATTTTATATATTTATGTCATTTAAATTAATTCAATACATAACCTTAAAGCTGGGCTTAAAATTATCTACGAAGTAAGTTTATACGCATGAAGAGATATTTTATTTTGTTTCGTTGATATTTTGAGACATATAACGCAATAACGTTCCATTTTTTAATAATTTTATATGCTTTCGTTTCGCGAGCTTTGAAGTTTGAACGTATGTACATATGGATATTCATAATCGACGTATGCGCATTACGGTGAAGCATTTAGACAAGGACAGATAGATGTTAGTGCCATCGACAGTCACCTATGACCCTTCCAGTAAGTATTTCTAAGGCTTCAAACCATCTTCAGCAAGTTATGAATAATTTCGTTGATGTCTTATAATAAATATAGTTGGCAATGTTGGTTAAGTAGGGTAAGAGCAGGGATTATGGAATAGCTTTTTTTAAATTAATATTGCTCCGATATAAATGCATATGAAGACTTTAAATTTACAAAGAACTCTTGAGGAATATGTTAGCTACAACATCCAATAAATGGAAGTTCGCCAAAATTTGAGTCCAACGTCAATATTAACAAAAAAGTCAAAAGTGAGAAAATGGAGGGGTCTAAAAAATGAGATGTAATATGGAATACCGATGAAATTTTGACCATAGTAATAAATAACACAATAAATGAAGTCCAAATTTGTTTATTCATGTAAACTGATCAAGAAAAATAGAAAACTTCAAATTTTATTGTACAATAACACAGAAAATATAAAAGCATCATTACGAATGTTATTACGCATGGACAAATAAAATTCGCAAATAAGCTAATATAGAATACATGCTGTAATCTAACCTAACCTAATCTGATCATGAATAAATTACTAACATGCATGGAATCTATTCCATATTCTCAACCCTCGATGTATTCCACATTACCTATATGTCGTCATATGACAAATAAAGTCTTTCCGTAGAAATAAACAAGTTTGAAATAGCAATTAATCTGCATAATATTGTTCATGCAATATTATTAAAAGCGTCTGCGCAATATAAGCATTAAAAAAACTTACCTTTAGTTTGTGAGAACACTTTTTAGAAAAAGCTGCCGGATCTTCTGACGTAACGAAAATGAATAAATGTTAATTGTAGCAAAACGGTTGGTCGGACCGAGTTCATTGCTTGTTATGACATGTTTGGTAACAGTTGCAATAA
>NW_017299839.1:44656-58406 GCF_001594075.2 Trachymyrmex cornetzi | reverse complement strand
TTTAAAAAATAAGCCACTATTCCATATTAGCAGCCTATGCCATAATCCCTGATTTTACCCTACTCCTCGTCGGTGTTTTGACAAATAGTCCGCAATGTTAGAGAGATTCTATGTGAGACCAAAGGATGAGCTTATCCCTACTGTCAGGTTGAGAATTGTCAAAAATATTTCTTCGCTTTTAAGCCAAATGACTAGCTGGAGAGAGCAATATGCAAAGCAATTAGTTGCGTAATTATTAATATATGTGTACTTTTTTTAACCTCCGTCCGTCTCTATAGATCACAATCACTTATTCCAAGCGTAACACGTCGATTTAATAAAGTACACAAAATTTTTTTTAAAGTTATTGTTATAAAAGAATAAAATAAAAGATTATAAAAGTATTAATTGTGATATCCAAATGGAAACCAGACACTTAAACTGTCAAAATTTGTAATCTGAGAACCACAAATCAATACATGACTATTATAATGTCAAACTTAAAAACAATTAACGAAATAATGGCAAAATTACTATTTAAATTTCTCTAGAATACTCACATACGAGTGGTGCAAAAACTCCATATCTGATTGGAGATTTAAACTATTGGTTTGCAATTTAATATTCAAGATTTCAGAGATGAGCCTTTTGTTCAATTGCTTTTCTATGTCTAAGATTTCGACATTATCCCATTCAAATTCATGACTGTGATCCAGCCTATGCTGAGTAATGACAGATTCACAAGAAGTTTTTCTATTAATTTGATTTTTGTGTTCTTTTATTCTCGTTTTCAATAAACGACCCATTGCTCATAGGTTGCATCACAGTCTCGACATTGTAATTTATAAACGACATTCTTATTAGAACTTGAAGGGAGCCTGTCTTTATGGACTTTAATTATTCAGTTTATTAAGGCTACGAAAACAAAGATTAGAATTCAAGTTTTTCGTGATGTTCTTGAATTTCTCTGAAATTAAAGATAGATAGGGGATGGTGAATCAAATCTTATTTACACTCATCTTGAGTAATCACTCATCTTACCATTATCTTGTTTCTTTGTCATATTATGTATTAATGATTTTATTCTTAAGTTGATAACATTGAAAATGAATTCAAGAAGATAATCGTTCTCAAGGAAATTTGTAACTATTAGTTCAATATTTTTTAAATGATATTTCGGATGCGACAACATTACAGCTCTATGTATCATGCCAATGATTACGCCTTTCTTTTGTGTTAAAGGATAGAGAGAACGAAAATTGAGAAACCTACCAGAAGTGGGTGGGGATGAATTCCATTTTCTAGACGTAACTTTAATTAAGAATCAAAACACAATAGAATTTGATTGGTTTCACAAACCAACGTTCTTCGGTAGGTTTCTCAATTTTCATTTTTGGCAATTCTCAACCTGATAATAAGGATATGCTCATCTTTTGGTCTCATACAGCATATCTCTCTAACATTGCGGACTATTTGTCAAAATACTGACGAGGATTACTTAACCATATAGGATTACTTAACATTGTGAACTATATTTATTATAAGATATCGACGAAAGTGTTCACTTGCTGAAGATGGTTTGAAGCATAAGATGGTTTGAAGCATAAGATGGTTTGAAGCACCGAAACGTACAAGGAAAATTTTTTGTATCGACATAGTACAATATAATATGTGAATTAATTGAAATTTTTGTTATAATTGCGCACCAATTTCCGCGCTGTATTGACGCTCTCATTGTCTTTACATCCTTTCAGTTGTATTTTTATTTCGAGGACCCTATATATATATTTTTTTAAAGCTTTGTACATTGATTTTCTCCATGAACGTCGTACTGTAAACGCCGCATACTACTGCCAACTTTGGTACGAACCAAAACTTACATATCATCGGAAAAGACGTGAATTTCCAATACGAGACGTTATCTTGCTATAAGACAATGCCCGGTCTTATATAGCTGCCCAGATTAGACAAAAAATTGAGAATTTGTTCTGGACTACACTGGAACACTCCTTACAATCCGGACTTACCGCACTGCGATTATCATTTGTTTAGACTACTAAAGATGTACTTGGAGGACAGAGATTCGATAATGTTGCTGTCGAAGCATTCGTGCGCGATTGACTGGTGTCACAACCATCTTTATTTTACGATAGCGGGATAAAAAACCTACATATCCTTTGGGAAAAATGTGTTTCTAAGTTCGGAGATTATGTAGAGAAATAATTTTGTACCTTTGTAGTGCTTCAATAAATAAAAAAAAAGTAATTCCGATTTATATTTGATTTACCCTTGTATATGTTAACGCCGAGATTACCGTCCCATATAAAAATATACTACTAATGTCGCTAATGCAATAAGTAAATTCGACAAGTAATGTCACTAGTAGTGTAATAGTGGTGGAGAAAATTTCATTAAAATTTCACTGGAGTTTATTGTGAAAATCAGTATTATTGATTATCATTATATTTCAGAGAATACACGACAAAATTATAATAAAAAAGAAGTTTCCTTTATGAATTAGAGAACTAATTTTATGATGCCCCATGCGACCACCCCGAATCTGTATCTCCATCTAGCATGCTTCTGCGATTGTATGGGAACTACTCCTTCGAAGAACTATGAACACCTATTATGCTAATTGACGCATACTTGTAACATATCTGGTCAATGATGTTGTGAAAAAGACGGAATACGTATAGAAAAAATAATTAATATTAAATATAATTGTAATGTAGAAATAATGATATACTTATGATAACTTGTGTTTAATAATACTGTAAAATATTATTTCTACTAACTGAAATAATACTAATAGCTCTAATGATATACACTACTCAACAAAATTAAAGGATCACTTGTTCCACCCTGCAAAAATAGGTAAATTTCGAGATAGAATAACTTCGTCAAAAATCATCGTATCGAGATTTTTAAAAAAGCATTCTAAAGCTTGAAATCTCTACTTTTTAAACCTGTACTTTAAAAACCGTATTACTCATATTTCATAAAGTTACGCAAACATAAACGAAGATGCTCAACATTTTTTACGAAATTTGCGAAGTTCCACGGAGCCAAGTAAAAATTGTACACAAATGCGGTTGATATCTTTCGAAAGAGTGAATCTTTACCTTCAATTTCTTTTTTCATGAAGCTTCGTACGATTTTTTTTCACCGAGTTATTCAATGTTGAAGCAAAAACGATCCTTTTTATTCAATGTTGAATAACTCGGTGATAAAAAATAGTACCGAGGTCTATAAAAAAGCAATTGAAGGTAAAGATTTACGCTTTCGATTACTGTAAACCGCATTTTTGTGTGATCTTTACTTCACGCCATAGATATTTGTAAAATTTGTACAAAATTTTCACATATGACGGGTATCCATTTGTGTCCGTATAGCTCCATAAAGGATCAGTCGGATTGAAATACCAATTACCGATTTCAAAAATAAAGATTTCAACCTTTAAAATGCTTTTTTAAAAATTTCGTTACGATTATTATTTACGAAGTCATTCTATCTTGAAGTTAAAGGATCATTTAGAATTAGCTTTAAAAAGGTCAAAATCAAGGTTTACGTATTTCTGCGAAAAATGATTACAAAGCATGTATTTCTACGAAAAATGATTACAAAGCAATGTTTGAAATAAGCGTTTTAAAGCTTAAAACTAACTTCTGAATGCTTCAAATCATTTTTGTATGCAAAAACTTTATTATAAGTCATTATCTTTAATTTGCTTTTTTTATTCAATATTGAGTAAAAACGACCCTTTTTGCTTCGACGTTGAATATCTCGGTGAAAAAAATCGTACGAAGCTTCATAGAAAAAGAAATTGAAGGTAAAGATTCACTCTTTGGAAAGATGTAAACCACATTTGTATACAATTTTTACTTGGCTTCATGGAATTTCGCAAATTTCGTAAAAAATTTTGAGATCTGATGCATCTTCATTTATGTTAGTGTAATTTTATGAAATATGAGTAATACGGTTTTTTAAAGTACAGGTTTGAAAAGTAGAGATTTCAAGCTTTAGAATGCTTTTTTAAAAATCTCGATACGATGATTTTTAACGAAGTTATTTTATCTCGAAATTTACCAATTTTTGCAAGGTGGAACAAGTGATTCTTTAATTTTGTTGAGTAGTGTATATGTATTTTTTACTCTAATAAATTTTTTATACCAAATATTACAATTAAATATTAGAACTAAAAATAGTTCTATGTTACGTTTTATATCGGCATATATTACTACAGTAGTAACACTACTGGCTGAGCAGTGATACTATTGCATTTCAGTACTCCGGTGAAAATTTTTCTCAGAACTTTTCATAAAATTTATCAGAATCTCTATATAATTTTTCAGAATTTTCTTACATTTTTTATACAAATTGGAACATTTCTCAGAAAATCTACATTTTCTCAGAATTTTTCATGTACGTTAATTACAAAATATCGTAAGATTTCTAAGATTTTTTGTAAGTATAATTTCTGATAAAATATTATAAAATCTAAAAAATTTAAGAATTCAATAAAGAATAACGGTTCAATGGATGGCACCCAGTTGGACACGAGCCACTCACAGCGCTTGAGACTACAAAGCTCCTAGGCACCTGGTCGCTGTGATTGGTGGTGTCCAATCGAGCCGTGACCAATCGGGATCACCCCCAGTTCAATGATTAAAAGAATTAAATAATATGAAAATTGACTATGAAATTATTCAGGATATTATGTGAGTAAAACATTTTTCTAAAAAATCAAAATTTATATACAGACATTTCGATCTCTATCGGTTCATTCTTAATGTTTATTAATTATAATTTTAAATTGTTACCAGTAATGGCGCAAGATGCTCGAAAATTAATCATATAATGAATGCATGTAATAATAGCATGTTGGCTAGTGGAATTATGGCAGGAAAAGGCCTTGATACCAAGCAGTATTCACATAGGAAACTTGATATAAGTCGCATACAGAAGTCGCATAATAGTAGCATATAATCTTATCATCCTTGTGAACTTCTTCTCAAAAATGCAATCGGTTGATACAACGAATTCAATGTGAAATTAATGTACAAACGTTTCATATTCCTTGTACAACTATAGTTAAATAATGTTTGATCATCTAAAATAAAATAAAATAATTGAGTACAAACCCTAATAGCACAGATCTTTAAAGGACGTTCCAAAGAACATTCAGAGAATATACCTATGTTCTAATAACGTTCGCTAGAACGTTCCTCGAATAAAGTGTGCTACTAGGGAAGTGCAAATATAGAAATCAGGTATAGCACAAAGAGTCTTGAAACTGTAGAAATCTAAGAAGTAATGACTTCAAGACTCTTTGTGCTATACCTGATTTCTATATTTGCACTTTGTACTCAATTATTTTATTTTATTTTGGATGATCAAACATTATTTAACTGCAGTTGTACTAGGAATATGAAGCGTTTGTACATTAATTTCACATTGAATTCGTTGTATTAACCGATTGCATTTTTGAGAAAAAGTTCACAAGGATGATAAGACTATACGCTACTATTATGCGACTTATATCAAGTTTCATATGTAAATGCTTGGTATCAAGACCTTTTCCTGACATAATTCCACAACATGCGATTATTACATGCGTTCATTATATGATTAATTTTCGAGCATCTTGCACCGTTACCGGTAATAATTTGAAATTATAATTCAACATTGAGAATGACCTGATAGAGGTCTGTATATAAATTTTTATTGTTTAGGAAAAAGTTATACTTACGTAATGTCCTAAGTGGTTTATAGCCCCTTTTTATATTATTTAAATTAAAAAATATTTTTTTTTAATTATAGGATGAGAAATTTCAGAATATTTTAGAATTCACTTGTATGAAAAATTCTGAGAGAAGATGTAAACTTTCCAAATATTTCTGAGTATTTCTGAAAAATGTTCTAATTCGTATAAAAATTATGAGAAAAATTTTCACCAGGGTAGTGATACTATTGATGTCAGTTGTAACACTGTTGAATATCAGTAGTGATACTACTGCAGTAGCAATGACACTAGTATATATTTATAGTAGTATATTTTTATACATGGTGTCTCCAGATTACATTATTGCATTGAGATATTTTATATAAAGCAGATATTTTAATATGCACTGATCTAGCGTAGTGCGAGTAATCGAATTCATCATTAATGAAAATGTACTCATTTGATGCGTATTCATTTAAAAAGAAAGAATCTGACAGAAAAACGCAGCAATTGGCTTTGTGAATCGAGTTAATTAAACTGAATTAAACGTTAAAGTTTGAGATTTCAGAGGTTAAGATATCTGTCATCCCTACTAGATATAAGACTGCGTTTAAAATTATCATCCGGGTGCACTCAGATTGTTGTATTATTCTCATTTAACATTCATGAATGATAAAGATAGAATAACATCTGGGTTTAACATCCGGACGACGATTCTGAACGCAGTCCTGCGCTATGTATACGTTCTGCTTAAATTACACAAATTCTCCTTTACAAACACAAATTCACTGTTTTAAAAACAAAAATTGACCGCTAATTAGCAATGAATTTGTATTTTTAAAGTAGTAGAAATTTTATTTTTAATGCGGTGAATATTTGTATTCCTTAAAGCAATGAATTTGTGTTTGTAAAGCAGAGAATTTGTGTAATTAAAGCAGAACATATACATAGCGCTGCATCAAGTCGGGATGACAGATATCTTAACCTCTAAAGTGTCGAACTTAAAGTCTGAATCTATAATAGGTATTTCAAGCCTTAAGCCATAAGAAATTGACCAATTGCAATTGAATGCGAGGAGAATAATTGATTGATGATTCGTCCATTTCTTATGGCTTAAGAACCTATTTTAGGTCCGGGCTAACGCTTAATAACTTGACTCACAAGACAGACCACCGCGTTTTTCTGCCAGATTCTTTCGTTTTAAGTGAATACGCGTTGAATAAATATTTTTATTAAGATTTTAGGGGGAGGGGTATTCTAAATAATTGCCACTATTTTTATTTTATACGTACAAGTAATATTCGAGTTGGGACCTTCTGGATGTTGCCATGAGGTTTGCTTCACAAGTAACCACCAAGGAGCTTGAGAAACTACTTTATTGACTTTGCCTTTTGTAGTTTGTGTTAAGAGGCCCTCAAAGACAAAAGAATCCCCAAAGTTTTCTGCTTCGGTAATATAACCAGTAGCATTTACAAACGTCATAAATTCCTTATTACTCACTTCAAATTTGTCTATATAAAAATTATCTAATACTACTCCGCGTTTTGGTCCTTCTCCATCGCCTACAAAAACTGGATTGTCCGTTCCTATGAAATATGTACCGGCGTTAATTTTAACCATTTTCTTTATTTTCTCCCCTATTACGCTATTTGTATTGAATTTAATATTATTCACAATGCAATATCTTTCTCGGGGACTAAAAAGTAATTGTCGATTCAATTTGTTGCACTGACAGTTATTATTATCCTTCACAGCGTTTACGTACAAGTAAAAGTATCCGATTAGCATTTGAACTTTATAGAAGTTCAAGACAGTCATTTTAGTATAACAAAACATGACTCTGTTCTAAATCATTCCAATCACGAGACTCACAAGTCATAAATCACAAGTTTTATAATAGATTCTTTACAGCTGTATAAAAGAGAAACCTGAGAGAGGACATGACGGTCTAAAACCTCTAACCGTAAAATGCTGCTGTGCACTACTGCCCTCTGAAAAAGCCGATGTAAACTACATGCAAGATCCACTTTTCTGAGGGTACATACGTCTATTTTTCAAGGTTTGAGATAATAAATCGATATTTAGTTCATATGATCGTGCTACATACACAAACTGAGTCAGAAATATTCATCTCTGCAATCTTACATGCGCGTGATGTTTATTTCACTTACAAATATTAACATTAAGAATATATTACACCCATTTTTACAAATGTGTTAATATTTCTATTACATAAACTACATGTATATACATATGAAAGTTGTGTTCTAAACATTTTATTTTTATTAAATAAATTTTTATAGATTATTTACTTTATAATTATTATTATTTTCTTATCATAATATTAAAATTTGAAAGCACAAAATGACAAAATTAGAGGAATGCCCCCTATTATGAGATAGACGCCTAATATGAGATAGCGGCGTTTCTGCTAAACTAATAAACGCTATCTATATTGGTTCCACCATAAATTTATTGCTCTTGGATTGAAAACTATCTAGTAGAAAGCTTCATATATAAAGCTTCATTATCAAATCACGCCTGTAGTCATTGTAAAAAAAGACTTTAGAATTTGGATGTCTCCAAGTTTCATTGAAATGAGCCTTTAAACCTTGTTTATTATTTAATAAATAAATATTTATTAATAAATATTTCATGTAGTGATAATGTAAGGTCGTACTAATAGAAAAATACGAGATATGTTGAATTACTTAATTTACAGAAGTTGATTTGATGATCGTAAAACCGTAGGCGTGGAAATCATAATATGAGATACCCAAGGGTATTTCTAATATAAAATAACCCATGCTCCTAGTGAAAATCGTTACTAAAGTATAAATGTTATTGTACTATAATAAAAACAACAACCGGCATGAACATCGAGTGCCTATTTCTGCGATGCTTGATTCGAACTAACTGAAGACGAGTTCTAGGTATAATCTATCGCCAATGTTGCGCTTAGATGGTTTTAAAATCATCTAGATGGAGATGAGATGGAAATCCGTAAATCCATCTTAGATGAGATGAAGATGGTTTTGATTTGCAAAAATCTAGATGAAAGATGAGATGATTAAGCGATCCATCTTGATTGTTTTTTTAGATGGTTTTGTTTTAAAATAATTATGAACATAAAATGTTGCGCTGATCGGAAAAAGGATATATAAACGTTCACATTTTTATTTATAAGTCTTTATTTTTCAAAAACAAAAGTTTCTCAAAATTCCCATCCGACAAACTAGGTACATATATTTGTTGTCCTATACTAAACAGCCGCTCTACTGGCGCAGATGATGATAAAGAAGTATCATATTTAAAAAATATTTTTTTTCATTAGGGAAATTTACGAGGGAACGTAAATCCTTTGATTAATTTTGATTCTAAATAGGAAAGCGCTTCTATGCTGCTGCTGATAATTGGTTGCGTACTAATAAGATCTTTTTTTTTCATAAAATCGCGGAAAAAATCCTCATCTCCGCTGCTGCTTGAAGATGATTTCTTTCTCCTACAGCATTTTTAGCGTGCAAATTATCCATAGTTCACGTTAATCACGTTACGTATACTATACATTTTCAGTACTCGCTGAAAATTGTAAAAAAAAGAAAAATGTCACCCGAAAATTGTAAGAAACAAACCTATTTATGTCGAATTAAAGTCATCTAAAATTTTTTTTAGATGAGATGGTATATTCTTCTATCTAAGATGAAGATGAAGATGGTTTATATTTGCACAATCTAGATGTAAGATGAGATGTTCCAATTTTCCATCTAGATGACCATCTAAGATGGTTTCATCTAGATGTCGGCAAACACTGTCTATCGCATGCTCATTTTTTGCGCACGCTGGCTGTTTGTTTGTATTTTAGAAACATTAAATGAAGTTTTTTAATTGCATGTCCTCGAATGAGTAAAAAATTGCGATACTTACATGTCATGAATAAGGAAATGGGCTGACGTACATTTCAGAGATGCATCCCGTCATTAATTGAACAATCACTACACAAATAATGAAATATAAAAATTTAAGAACGAATTAATGATAAATTATGTGTAAACGAAGAGAGCTTACATGACGATAGATTTGACGCGAACTTAACCGTCAGAAGTCACAGTTAGTAATGAGAAATTTCAGAACAAAGTCAAGCAGACGAGATATATTTCGTAAATACGTCAACAAAACAACACCGATAAATCGAATATTAAAGTGAAATCGATAAAGGAAAGAAGTCGGCATAAATAAACGTACTGTCAAAGCTATAAATAAATTAAACGGATACATACAAAAACTTAAAAAACATAACTGAGATTAATACATAATGTGAGTCAACGCAAGTAAATGTATGTGAGTCAAATTTTAAGTGAATTAATAATAATTAAAAAATGTCAATAAGAATAAAATTAAGTGCAAAGGTCTGAGATTGAAAAACTCAAATAAAAGTACAATCAGATTAATATTATTTAACAGATAATTATTTGCGGAAGCATATTATATACCATGGTATGTGCAATGGAAAAATGAAAAAAATGTTATATCCCAAGTGGGAATGGAATACCGGTGAGATACTGGTCCAATACCATTTTTCAGTATTTAGTATCGACGCGATACTGAATACGAGTACTGGTATAGTACTGGTAAAACACTGGGATGATAGCAATGGGCCAAGGTTTGGAATAAAGTACTATTATAGTACAGTATTATAGAATACTATTACAGTACGGGATTACAATATTGTAACAGTACCTAGAATTAGTACATATATTGTATCTAATATCGATATTTTTAGTACCGTAACAGAAATAATACTCTAACAAAAATCGTTACTAATTCATAATATTGCAACAGTACCAAATATTAATACTAATTTTTAATCAGTAATAATGTAATCTTCTTACGGACTCTCCCAAATTCAACAACAAAAATAAAACAGGGCAAATGAGAGTCAGCGTAGTAATTAATACGCAATCTTAATTCTTCAATCCAAAAATAGAATCTTTATTCCAAAAATAGTAGGTTTCAGTTCACTTTGGAACCATCTTCAGCAAAACAAATTTAAAATATCAATCCCTTCGTGTCAAAAAAAAAATCACCATCAGATTAGCAGATTTGATATTATAATCCCAAGACATAGAAGGAATTCGTCTCAACATTGGATCAACTAATTACAATTAATATTCCCTAAAAAGTATTAAATTAAAAAACGCATGTTGATCGCAGCTTGAACGAAACATGAGTGAGTCAGTTGTTAGATAAATACTTCATATAATTCTTTTTTTTTATTCCTATATATTTGTTAGATATAATACTCCCGCAAAGAGAAGTTGCTCGCTAAATCCCAAGGCACCCTGTATAAATATACATATATTGCCCAGTGAAAACTACTTATTGTTAGTCAAGGTGATATCAGTGTGACGTTAAATTTATTAAGAATATGATGTCACAAAAAGAGTAATCAAAATGACAACTGTATGACTGTAAAACGTCCCATACCATGACGGTGATCTTGACGTCCTGAACGTCAAAGTATCATTAAAATGATATTAAAATAACGAGTAACATCAGCTTATTTACTGGGAAACTCTGTACAGAAATAAATACAAGACTAATCTCTCTTTACTAATATAGATTTATTTTAATTTTTGGTTTAGTGTACTCTAACTTTTTTAATTCTCTGAATTAAGAAAAGATAAAAAGTACGTTAAACCACAATTAAAATTAATCTACATTATTAATAGAAATGTGCACCAATTTTCCATGTATACAAGATTAACTTGATTATTGAACCTGAAAATAAATAACATTTGAAAGGGAGTGTTACGTCTTACCCTCCGCGAGAATATAATTCTGTTTTTTTTGCGGATATTTTTGTTATTTAATCTTTTCATTTTGCTCTGAATTATTTTTGTTCTTACATCGTCTATCTAAAATATTCTCTTATTAAAATTGTGAAATTCGTATCGAAAATCTTACTCGGCGACGTGCGATTCCATGGCGCCAACACGCGTACTGCGTGAGCCAATCAGAGCGCCCGTAAGGAGCGTGCCGTGTGCTGATGCGTTACGACGAAATGCCAGCCAGAATAACTCCGCGTGGAGTAAAGAAAACATTTTCGTACGCTATGACAGTCATGTGATTGCCATCCTACGCGGATTTAGAAAAAATTAGCTTACTCTAAACGCCTCAACGCCTATAATTCTCCAAAATAGGAATAAGTTATCGCGCACCAATCACGGCCCGCGATGCGCGTGTCACTCGTCCTTCCGAACTCGCGATGGGACTTCGGCCGCTCTGATCAAGAATATGATTAATTTTGAAGTCTCTTATTGCGCTAATAGATTCTCTAATTGATTTGTAGTCTTTTGGTCATCGTGACCGCCTTAATCAATCCTACTAAATGGATGAGTTATGTTAATTAGTCGGGTTAGCGAGCGCCGACCAACGGAGTCGGCAGAGAGCAGCGCGGACCACGGAGAGAGCAGCGCGGACCGCGGAGAAGGCCCCTAAAATTAATTTATTAATAACTTAAAAATTCTGTTAATTAATGCAGAAATAACTGGATCTCTTAATTTTAAATTAAGTTCGCGTAAACCGAGTTTTAACCCGGTACGAATAATATTTCGAGGAGGAAAGCCTATTTTTCATTTTTGTCACGTATGCCCAATTCTGGGAAAATTGCGCCCTCCCTTCCTCCCGACTCGCGGGTGCTACCGACTGGCGCCTATATAAAAAGGGCGAAAACCGAGCTCAGCGTTATTCTTCAGTTCTTCTGACGAAAAGAAGGCAGGACATTGGATACTTTTGTTGTTGGAATATCTCAATAAATTGCAGAACTAAAATACGCATGGCGTGATTCAATGGGTTCCCTTCCTCTGTATCCCTCCTGAGCCGACTGGTGCTTGTAGGAGCGCGCGGTTCCTCCTACTCTTCCCTCCTGAGCTGGTTGGCGCTTGTAGGAGCGCACGGTTCTTCCTGCTCTTCCCTCTTAAGCTGGCTGGAGCTTGTAGGAGCGCGCGGTTCTTCCTTTATTATCTCATGTCTCTTTGACGATTCTTCCTCTTAAATTAAATTTGAGTTTAATCATAACTAATCAAATTGCCGTGTTAAATAATAACAATAAATTCTCTCATAGAATGACTACACGAGGTAATCGCGCGGGAAGGCAAGCCCCAGCTGCAAAAGAGCCACCTCAACGCGCTCCGCTTATTACCGTCAACGTGCCGGTACATTACAATATTATACGTATCGAGGCTGGTTATGCCATTAATAAAAATATTGGTACTTATTTAGCGTTATATTCAGTTCTATGAAATCCTTCAGCGTATATCCTTTTCCTTAAAGGTGGCTAAATTTGCTCGGATGTATTACGAAAATCCTTACTAAATGAACATTAATCAAATCTGACATCTGATTGCAATTACAGTCATTCATTAAAGCATAAATGCTAATAGTAAATTTAATAAGTAATCCATAGTGTGCTCCATCAAATAAACTATAACGATTCACGTCGATACGGAACAATTCTAAATTTCATTTCAAGGAAATATTAACTGTTAATTTCTACATTAATGGATCCGGGAAGGGTTGATAGGTAAACATGAGTTTATTATCGGTAAATTATAATATAGGCATATAGGCAACCAACTTACTGAGTATATTATACAAATTTACTTTTATTTATTTTTAAAAAAAGGTAAAAAAGCGCTAAGCATGCGTGCTTTTCGTGAAGATTCATTTGGGCCGGTTTCGCCAACGCCAATTATTTAATTGGCCGTGGAACTGACTAATTATGTTTGCTATTTAGTAGAATTGACCACTTATGATTGACAGTTAATCACCGATACGGCTTAATCGAGTTGATGAAACCGGCCCTCTTTCTATATAATACTAAGTATCCAACCCAACTAATAGTAGCATTAATTTTTTTTCAAGGATATTCTTACAATGTTATATATTATTCGTATAAAAGATTTGATATCAACAAAACTGGCGCAAAGTTAAATTTCATGTAATTCGGATATGAAATTAAATAAATAATATTAATTTTAATGATAT
>NW_017299839.1:43384-44298 GCF_001594075.2 Trachymyrmex cornetzi | reverse complement strand
ACAAAGACATTTCCTCTTCCAACTAAAGTAGTGGTTATTTAATTCTCTTTCAAAATATTATACAAAACATTATCACAAATTTAAATAGAAAAATTGTTTATGTATATAAAAATAAGAAGCATATTAATACGAAAAATTAGAATCGTATTAAAAAATATGAATTTTTAGAGAAATAAGAAAAATAAGAAGAATGAGAGTTAAAGTATCTAATATGTGTATACAGGGTGACCCATTTTAACTTAGACAGCGAAATAACTCGAAATATCGCGATTAAATAAAAAAAAATGTTTAAAACATAAATTGTTGGATATGAAGGGGCTGATTGAACTATGACCTTGACAATGACCTTGACCTTCATTTTCAAGGTTATTTGAAGGTCTACTTTCAATTTTCAAATAGAAACCCATATTTTTGATCCCGGATTTTGAAAGAGCGCAAAATTTTACGTCCAGATGAACTTTCATGTTATGGGTCAAAGTTGACCATAGAGGTCATTTCAAAGACAAATTCCTAATCGAAGCAGAAAGCCAAAAAATCTTGATTTTTCCCGGATAGTGTTTGTGAGAAAAATTGTTGGATGTCGAGGGGAGACCAAACCATGACCCTGCCAATGTCCTTGAACCCATATTTTCATGACCATTTCAAGGTCAAGTGGGGATTTTTAATAAAATTTTATGCTACATATGTATATTCTTGTTGTGATTCTTTAGATATTAGCATACCTTACTTTCAAAATCGAAAATTAAACTTTCCATCTGATGGAGTTCCTCTAAATATCTTGCTGGGTCACCACACGACCTTGCCTTCACTGGCTGGGTCACATACCTTTCCTAGGGGCTGTAGGACCTTGTAGATGATGGGAAGGCTTAAGCGCTGAACCAAGGTAGCTGTGGGGCAGGGTTTTGCACTATGTG
>NW_017299839.1:40359-42831 GCF_001594075.2 Trachymyrmex cornetzi | reverse complement strand
AATTTTGACCCATAACATGAAAGTTCATCTGGACGTAAAATTTTGCGCTCTTTCAAAATCCGGGATCAAAAATATAGGTTTCTATTTGAAAATTGAAAGTAGACCTTCTTAAAATAACCTTGAAAATGAAGGTCAAGGTCATTGTCAAGGTCATAGTTCAATCAGCCCCTTCATATCCAACAATTTTTATTTTAAACATTTTTTTATTTAATCGCGATGTTTCGAGTTATTTGGCTGTCTAAGTTAAAATGGGTAACCCTGTATATGCAATTGAATTATAGAGTCGTGTAAATTATGAACGTTGTGAATACTGTTAAGTTTAAGTGTAAAAAAATAAATTTCGATTTGTAAGACACGCGTTATATGAAAGAAAAATAAATAGTAAACTTTATTCTTATTCAGTGTAAAGTTCAAATTAAATTTTTTATTACTTTTATTATTACATTTAAATTATAATTACGTTTTATTATTTATTTTTATTAATTACCATTCTAATTTTAAATTGTTTTTATAGTTTTTCTTACTCGATCTAGCAGCACCAAGTGTTTTTACATGAAAAATTTTTCTACTTAAATTTGTGATAATGTTTTGTATAATATTTTGAAAGAGAATTAAATAACCACTACTTTAGTTGGAAGAGGAAATGTCTTTGTGGGTGTGAATGAATTGTGATATAATAATTTTATTTAAGAGGAATTTAAATCATTTGGATTGGAATAGGAAGATCCTCCAATAAGATATACAATACGTATACTTAGGTTTCATTGCATAAAAATTAAAGATAATACCTTTGGATTAAGTAAATAATAATAAAGATAGTATCACTTGGGTTTTACTTTTTATTTTGATAGTAGAATTTAACTTGGCACCACAGTTGTTAATATTAATTCTTTTATACAAATGACACATATCATAAGATTAATATTTATTATTTATTTAATTTGACATGGTACAAAGAAATGGGATTTAACTTTGCTCCAGTTCTTGATATCAAATCTTTTATAGGAATGATATCATTAAAATTAATATTATTTATATAATTTCGTATCCGAATTACATGGAATTTAACTTGGCGCCAGTTTTGTTGATATCAAATCTTTTATACGAATGATATATATATCATTGTAAGAATATCTTTGAAAATAAATTAAAGCTACTATTAGTTGGGTTGGATACTTAGTATTATATAGAAAGGGCCGGATTCATCAACTCGATTAAGCCGAATCGGTGATTAACTGTCAATAAGTGGTCAATTCTACTAAATAGCAAACACAATAAGTCAGTTCCACGGCCAATTAAGTAATTGGCGTTAGTGAAACCGGCCCAAATGATTCTTCACGAAAAGCACGCATGCTTAGCGCTTTTTTTACCTTTTTTTAAAAAGGTAAGTTTGTATGAATAACATATAATATACTCAAAGTAAGTTGGTTGCCTATATGCCTATATTATAATTTACCGATAATAAACTCATGTTTACCTATCAACCCTTCCCGTATCTATTCCTTAAAACGTAAAATCAACTGATCATACGAATTACGATGTCATGTATGCTCGGTTTCAGGAGTAAACTTGGTAAGATCGTAACAAAGCTTTTAAATATTTTTTCTCTGTCAAACGAAACAAATAATAATTAGCGACCGTCTCCGTCTACTAAATTAATTATACGCTATTTCACATATTCCTAAATGAGTGCTCTACAAAAATTAAATTAGCCACCGTTTACAGTTTTTACTTTTTATTTAAAACAATTACCTGTACAACTCATTTAAATTCCTGTTCAACATAATGTCACCAAAAATACAAATGCGATTGCAATTCTTTCTTAGGCAAACTAGGAGAAGATGCTTCAATAATCAGTCTTAAAGTATGATTCAAATTAATACAGTTGCTATACCAAACTGGTTCAGCTTTCAAAAACAAAGTTTTCAGTGGTTTAATCAGTTGAGGTAAAGTCGACGAGTCGCACCAATTTTCAATAATAGGGTAGACCGAGGAGTAAAGGGTCACTTTTGACATTTTTTGCTATCAAATAAAGAATATTTAACTCTCACAGATCGTGTTGATATTTTTCGAAACTAGAGTCCTTTGACTATAAAATACATGCAAGAAAGTATGCATATATACCCTTCATTACAAAGATATCGTAAATTTTACAGAGGAAGTCATTCCGCACTTCTTACCCCATATGTAGGGCAAGAAGTTCCACATAATGGGGTAAAAAGTACCAATACTAATATATTACTAGAAATTTAACTGCCTATTACGGTCAGAGCTGGATCTTCGTTGCTTTTTAATAATTCAATCTTGAATTACTAATATATACTATATTTGTACTTGCATATATACCATATTGTAGTCTTTTTCTAACTGTGCGCTGAATTGTTTTTCCGGACTAAATAAACGCAATTAAAACTACTCTAGTAATCGCGAATTAAATTGACAAGCAATTTAATAATTTGATGCTACCATCAA
>NW_017299839.1:38164-39721 GCF_001594075.2 Trachymyrmex cornetzi | reverse complement strand
AGACAAACTTTGAAAAGAAGAAACAAAACTAGCACTATATCGTGCTCGAAAACAAATAAGAATAGTCTTTCCTCTTACACTTGATTTTTTAAGTCATTTGGACCTTAATAAAAAATTAAATCAGTCTTTCAATAATGGTTGATTATAACGAATTTGAAAAAATATTTGTTATAAAAAGATAATTAAGCGATAAAATCATTCGTCATCATTATTACAGTAATATAGACGTGTCGAATAAGTCTAATTTCATCGAAATCGGAGATGAAAGTCGCATTCTGAATAATTTACCTGTCTCTCTGCGTAACGAACACCACTAATTTTTTATGAGTCGATAATCGAAAGTAATCGGTAACGTTTCGTACTGTTGGCTATTGGTCAACTTCACTGATAAGATTATCGACTTAGGATTATCCACTTGTTATAGAATCAACATTAACGAATACAGAGCAACTATGGCTTTTACCCCAACAACCATGGAACTTTTTACCCCAACAACTCGCGTAAACTTTGCGGCATTGTTATTAAAAAACTATGATAGAAATAACAATTCTAATAATCACACTGTTAAAACAATAGAATAAGATTAATAAATACACTTATTTAATCTATCTAGGTGCAAAAATGATCCCTTCAGACCAAAATAACTGCGGCGCTAATATCTTACTTTTGGCTGTCAAACACATGGGCACATCCGTGCAAGTTTCCTAACGGTTATTAGGCAGTAACGAACTGTGTGACATAAGATTCTCACTCTTAGTTGACGAACTGTGTGGCGGAATTTTCTAGTGAATGCCTTATTACCGAGATACAAGGGGTGGACCTTTTTCCCCAGGGACCTTTACTCTCCGGTCTACTCTACCTGAAAACGAATTTCGTAAAAAAGGTCTCATAATAATAATTAGATAATAATATTACTTGTGTTTGTTACATATAATACTTCAGAATATATATGCAAAAGCTCCTGACAGACTCGGGAAATTGTTCGTTGCAGTTAAACAGTGATGTAAACCATACGTGAATCTAACAAAGTCTCAAATTTTGTTCCAAACATTCTTCCGTAAATTCTATTTGAGAAAAATTTTTTTGACGTTTTCTGGATTACTGTACCAAATTGATCCAGCTTTCAAAAATAAAGTTTTTAGTAGTTTAGTCAGTTGAGGTAAAATCGACAACTCGGACTAATTTTCAATATCTGAAAATTAATTTCGTAAAAAAGGCCTCATACATAATAATAATTACATATAATACTTTAGAATGGATATGCGATAATAATAATATTACTCCTAATAATAATATTACTTGTGTTTATTACATAACTTCAGAATGGATGTGCAATAGCTCCTGACAGACTTGGGAAATTATTCGTTGCAGTTAAACAGAGATGTAAACTATACATAGGGTAGGTAGTCCAACAGTGAACCAATAGTACACTATGAACCATTGCGATATGTCGTAAATGCAACATTATCAGATTGTGCTGCTATCATGCAGCGACTCACATTTGAGCCCCTCCTCGGCTCCCCAGTCGACTGGCAGATCGCGCCAAGAACGACCATC
>NW_017299839.1:34078-37905 GCF_001594075.2 Trachymyrmex cornetzi | reverse complement strand
AATGAACCATGGTATATTGTAGACCACATAACCTTTTTTACGATAACCTTCAAAATAATAATTCATTGTAATAATTATTTAGAATACAGCCCCTCTCCCCACCTAAAATTTCAATAAAAATATATTTATTTGACGCGTTTTCACGAAAGAAAAACGCGGTGGTCGGCCTTGCGAATTCTCACCACCTTATAATTATCTATTTTATAAATAAACATTTTAAAATATAGCAAAACTAAAATAATCCCAACAATTCGCAGTATAAAACATGTAAATCATTATTAAAAATAGCATGATTCATTGTGTAACACTCCTTGTTCACAATAAACCATTTCCCGTTTTTTAAAATAATCGAAATTGTAACTAAACTTCAGGGATAACTTAAAAGTTATTATTTACGGTATGTAGTCAACTAAATTCATAAACTGTATGCAAAAATTCAGATCTTCAATTCAATAATTGAGAGAAATACGAGCCTCTGAAATTTACATGGTTCATTGTTGGACCACTTACCCTACATGAATTTGACAAAGTCCCAAATTTTGTTCCATCAATTCTTCCCGGATCTATTCCTTCAAACGTAAAATTTAACTGATCATACGAATTACGATGTCATCTATGCTCGGTTTCAGGAATAAACTTGGTAAGATCGTAACAAAGCTTTGAAGTTGTCAAACGAAACAAGTAATAATTAGCGACCGTCTACTAAGTTAATTATACGTTATCTCACATATTCCTAAATGAGTGCTCTACAAAAATTAAATTATCCACCGTTTACAGTTTTTACTTTTTATTTAGGATAATTACTTGTACAACTCATTTGAATTGCTGTTCACCATAATGTCACCAAAAATACAAATGCGATTGCAATTCTTTCTTAGGCAAACGAGAAGATGATTCAATAATCGGTTTTAAAGTATGATTCAAATACAGTTGCTGTACCATACTAGTCCAGCTTTCAAAAATAAAGTTTTTAGTAGTTTAGTCAGTTGAGGTAAAGTCGACGAGTCGGACCAATTCAATAATATCTGAAAACGAATTTCGTAAAAAAGGCCTCGTACATAATAATTAGATAACAATATTACTTGTGTTTGTTACATATAATACTTCGGAATGGATATGCAATAGTTCCTGACAGACTTGGGAAATTGTTCGTTGCAGTTAAACAGAGATGTAAACCATAATTGAATTTGACAAAGTCCCAAATTTTGTTCCGAATATTCTTCCGTAAATTCCATTGGAGAAAAATATTTTTGACGTTTTCCGGATTGCTATACCAAACTAGTCCAGCTTTCAAAAATAAAGTTTTTAGTAGTTTAAGTCAGTTGAGGTAAAGTCGACGATTCGCACCAATTTTAATAATACCTGAAAATTAATTTCGTAAAAAAGGACTCATACATATTAATAATTACTTGTGTTTGTTACATACGCATTTTTGCACTACATGAAAAATGTGTCGCTTTGCTCCGCGAACCGAGTTATTAATTGTTATTAATTAAAGTTGACAGATATCCAGATTAGGAAATCTGTTGCATCGATGGCATAAAGAGTTAAACAAATTTTTTGCTTTACAAACAAATATTTAACCAAGACAAATACTCTGCTGTAAAAATAAAAATTATATAGACAATAATTTGTATTCTTAAAACAAAAAACGTGTTTTTAAAGCAGAGAATTTGTATAATTGGAGCAGAAAATACTTCTTCTAGTTTAAATTACATGTTCTCCTTCTATGCCATCAATGAGATGGATTTCCTAACCTAAATAGTTATCAACTTTAACGATTAATATCTCGGTCCACGGGATAAAGCGATACATTTCTTTTGCCAGATTCGTTTATTTCGTTCAAAAACGTGTCAAACAAGTCTAATTTGTGTATGTAGAAGCAGAAAATCACTTACGTATCCTCTATGTCATGCCATCGATATGACAGTTTTCCTAACCTAATCATCAGCCACAGAAAACAGACACATGTGTGATGTGACCATGCACATTACCAGCGCCACATTTGCCTCTTGCGTCAAAAATTCCAAAAGGACATTTCCCCCACCCCATAGCCCTGTCGATGACGACGACGACGACGACGACGACGTTTCTTAAAATAAAAGTTTCAAGTTCGGATTTTGCATCATTTTGTATCGCAATATCTCCGCTCGTAGAGCATGTAGAGAAAAAACAAAAACACTTTCATTATATATTCTGAGCGGATGCAATCGATTGAGCACACTTAGAACTCAATCGGGACAGCCGTTATTGAGACTCATAATCGCCGTCTGGAAATCTTGACAGAATTCGCGTAAAGGAGGCACGGCAGTGTCGCTGCGCTTGGCTTAGCGCCGAGACACTACCAGTGTCTCCAGATAATAGGCGGCGATATCCGCACAACAAATCGCGAACGCGAAAATAATTAAAACATAATTGTTGACAAATTCGCGCAATAATAATAATGCAGTACTTTTATGGATTGCCCGAGATTTAATAAAAATCCCTTTAATGGGTTTATTTTACACGTTACGGGGGGGCGAGCCGTAACAGGGAGTATAAAATAAAACTATTATTATTTTGCGTAGGAATTGCTATTAATATTACTTATATTTGTGAATACAATACTTGAAATTAAAGTAATAAAAGTATATCTGTTATAGAGAGATAACACATCAAATATATTATAATATATTAAAATATGTAGAAATAATACCAACACATGCTACAAAACAATGTTGGACATTTTTTGAAAAAATAATGGAGCAGGCAAAATTGTCTCATCATAATGTTATGTTTTGACGTCAATGTGATATTGATTGAATTTCTCGCATAATACTAGAATTATCGTCTATAAACAATGATTTTCACCTTCTTCTATGATATTTCACTTAAGACATCATTCTACATGGTATCAATTTTTCGTCATATTGAACTATTTCTTTGACGCCATGACGACGAACGACGATTTTAATGTCATATTGACATCGCTTTGAGTCGTTTTTATTGGGTATATTCTGTGTGTGTGTATTTACTGCTGTATTTAAATTATATGTGATCGATCGATCAAGAATCGTAAGGAAATTGAAAAGAAACATTTTGTATAGTAAAACTATATTTTTTTGTAAAAATACCAAATTTCTTTAAAATAAATTTTTTATCAAGCTGCAGACCGTTGAATGTACGTAATTTTAAGGATCATAAATAACAATTTGATCTTTGTTAAGATAAGGATCCATACACATAAAAATTTTTTGAAGAACAGTCAAAAATATGTTACAGTATAAGTTTCAAACTTTAAAACGTTTTTTTATCTTTGTGGTAACCGAGTTTTGATGATCTGATAGTTGTACAATTCTAAACACTTTGAAAGTGTTCTCTGTTGAATATTTTACATTACATATTACTTTTTTAACATCAAAGTTATTAAACAATTCTTAAGAAATAGATGAATGTCTACAATAATATATTCGACACTGCACTACAAACACAAACATTGTTATAATATATATTTCAATATGGAAGTATATTTCAGCAAAATAGTACTTTACGATCTGATAGATCCGATATCGAACGTTTTTCTTTTTGGTTCATTAGATAGGGTAACTCCGGCAAAATATGCCGCGCTGGGATTTACGCTGCAAGTCAGAAAAAATGTGGAAGTTATTTTTCCGCAACTACTCTGTTACATGTCTTTATGTTATGTTAGTATTGAGTTATAATTTTAGCTTTGATTGGGCATGTATATGTGTTTATCGGTTCTGTGATACACACTAGTCCGGTTATTTATCGAGTGTGAGTGTCCGCGATTTTTGTTGAGAGGCGATTACCGTAATTAGTTTATGCGC
>NW_017299839.1:26234-28696 GCF_001594075.2 Trachymyrmex cornetzi | reverse complement strand
TTTGTGTTTTGTCTTGGCCTCCCCTTTTCAACCTAATAGAGAGAGTGTCCCAATGTCCAATTATTTATTAATTATATCTGTGATATTGGCGCTATTCACCTATTTTATAGTATATACATTTTTTTTTTAATTTTTAATTTTAAATATATACTTGTTAACTATTGGACGGGACGCCTCTCTATTGGTTTTAATTATTTATTTATTTGTTCTATGTACTTTTGTACCTTTTACTGTTTTATAGCTATGCTATCTTAATCTCTACTTCTTTCTACTCTATTCTTTTTCTATTTTCTTCCTTCTATTTTTCTTCTTCTTTCTTCTCTTAAGTACTATTGTACTCTTCCTTCTTTTAATCTTTTAGTTTTATATCTCTTTATTTTTATTATTAATACTATCTGTTTGTGGGGCCCTGACTGTTCGAGTGTGTATGCCGCGTTGCGACTTTTTGTATTTTACACGAGTATGAATGTGCGCGATATACGCTTATTAATTTAAATTTTATTATGTATTTGCTGCGCGCGCTCCTCCGGGACTTTTATTTTTTGACGACACCTCTGTGATATCCCGCAAGATCTCCAACAAGACTTCGAAAGTTCTTCATGTGGAAGTGTCCCCTCCTCCCCCAAGTAGGAGGGGGGGTGGGGTGGGATTTGCTTTCCGTAGAAAGTCATTACGCAAGCAAGAAAGGGTGTAGGATAATTTCTAATATTATATATAGCAGAAATAAAACATTATTTTTTCAAACTTTTTTTGTTAATAACTTTTTAACGAATAATGAGCGACAGCTAAAACTTGTTGGAGGTTACTCAGGGTGATGACCTTGACAACATATGTCAAGATCAAAGTCGTCGGCGGATGCTCTCCTTTCCTGCAGTTTTACTGTTAAAAATTATATTTAATATTTATCGATTATAAAGAAAACAAAATTTAATTTTCACAAAGAGAAATTTTCCAATTTTATGATAATAGATATAGATCTCATAGTATACTTTAATAATTGGATGATGGCGACAATAACCAAATCGTGATGAATAAATCCATCGAAGGTAAAAAAACGAAGGATTGTTTCGTGTTCACGTTTGTTTTACGTAATAAAATAATATTCCATCCACACATCTCGAAGCGCGTGATATCGACACTCTCGTAGACTATCTATATTATATGTATGTGCAAGATCGATATTTAAAGAATTTCTCGGTGCTATTTAAATATAAACGTACGTTCGTTGCTTTTGTTGCTACAAAATTCAGCAAACTATCGTACGCCCCATAAATATGATTCTGAAAAAGGCTCTGAGATCGATTACGTCCCTAAATATAAAAACTGTATGTAAGTATACACGCATGTATAAAAAGTCTGCGCGAGCGAAGTAGCTAGAAGCTATCTATTGCACGTAACGTATAGTTCATATACTTTTTTACGCGATGTAACGTATATTTTAACGATGAAACATATGTGTGTGTGTGTGCGCGCGCGTGCGAGCGTGCATGTGTTAGTTCAGAATTGCTGTAACAACTACAAATCTTTAGATCGGGACGCCAAGTGGCTCGCCGCTCAATGCGATTGACTCACGATCTGTAGATCCGGGTTTGATCCCACCTGCGCCCCGCATATGCAATTTTTCACGGTCGCCGTTCGGATTCGGCATTATGCCGGTTGCAGGTCAGCGCGTTATTCGTCGCGTGCAACAATATCAAATGAGCGTATAGCTTTAGAATGAGAACATCGGTAAAACTGTACGCTCATTGAATATCGCGCGCAACAAACATCGCGCTAGTTTGCAGCCGGCATTAAACTGTAGGTTCTCTCGAGTGTTTACAAACTTTGAGGCTGGGTTGTTCCACCTTTCGGTAAACTTCAGCTCACTGTCTAACTCTCTTATGTTTTAGGGTACCGTCCCATAGAACGGAAATTGGCAACGGAACAGAACTCGCGTTGCCAGTTTCCGCTCTATGGGGCGGCGCCCTTATTCTTGTACTCTTTTGTTTATCCAATAAGTAAATTATTACATAGTTTATCTAAAGATAGAACAACCGGTCCTATAGGCCGTACTGCCCCTAAGAGTAGAATTCCATTACTATTGAATCCAAAAATATAAGCGAGCCTCTGTCCCCGAAGAAGCTCTAAAATAGGCTTCCAATTTGAGCTCCGGGGTTAAAACGCAAAGCCGTCGACGCAAAAAAGCATCTAAGTGATGTTTATCAACAACTTACAGTCCCCGAAATCTTACCCACATTGAATTTTTTTGCGTCGATAGCTTTGCATTTTAACTCCGGAAATCAAATTGGACAGGTCTGCTCTACAGCTTATTGATACGCATTCCGGAGGAACAACAAACTGTGATAACGAATCCCCCCAGTTTGCGTGCTGGGGGGATGAAAAATATGTGATATACTTGCGTAGACTGGGGGGCTTCCCCTCAGTCTTATAGATTTAATTGCCCATGCGGGGGGGGGGGGGGG
>NW_017299839.1:22210-26213 GCF_001594075.2 Trachymyrmex cornetzi | reverse complement strand
GCAATAAATATATCTTTATTGGCGCGCGGCATAGCCGCTTATTATTGTATTACCCCAGAGAGGTTTTGTCTCTCTGGGGAAAATATTTGATAAATAAAATTGTGATATGATTTCTTACTGCCAATATTAATGAAATTATTGTGAGTTGAATCGATTTGTCACTGTAATAAGTAGCGTCATCATAAATTATAATGTATGTAAAATGATTACTGTAGGGCGTAAAAAACTTAGTGGTTAGTTCCCCAGGTAGCAAGATGTCGTCATTATGACGATGATTTAAGGTAATTTTTCGTCATTTGACGTTAGTGGACTAAATAATGACGTAAAAAGAACATAACATTCATGACGACATATTATCGTTATAAATATATCGTCATTTTATCGTCATTTTTAGATCATATTTAATGAATAATCAATAAATATAATGTGTAGAATAACCCAATATTTAGAATGATGCCCGTTCGATCACTTTCCGATTGATCACTAGCCACTCACAGCGTACAAGTGAACACGAAATACACTGTCAGTACTAAAAATCTATAATATACGTAACATGCACTATAGATTTTCAATACTAGGTCACGTGGTCAAAATTTGCGAATATCAAGCGTCAATTTTGATCACGTGCCCTGTTTTGACCCCGGATCTACAATAGGGTTTTAAGCCTTAAGCCATAAGAAATGGGCGAATCACAGTCGCTTATTCTTCTCGGATTCGACTGTAATTGGTCAGTTTCTTACGGCATAAGGCATAAAACACCTATTGTAGATCCGGACTGAAATGTGGCTAAAAATTAGCCGCGCGTTAGTATGATAAAACCTGTTACACAATAGTCGTATGTCGTGAACAGTATGCTATAAGACTGAACCTATCACAGTTGAGTATTCTCCTCACTTTCGACTTGATTGGTCAATTCTTACAACTACAATCACTTACAATTACATTTAGGAAACAACCCGGTGAGCATATGTATGTGGAATCCACGTAGAATTCACGTGTTTTACGTGGACTACGTGGATTAAAAATTTATTCACATAATATCCACGTGAATGCAACGTTGACATTTCGTTGTCAAATCGAAATAAATTTTCCTCAAAATTTCAACGTGGATTTTACGTAGATACTTCTATATAGACTTTAGTACGTATAATTTACGTGGAATTACTGATGAAATTTAACGAGTATAAAAATAGGAAATAGTAATGTGGAATTCACGTGCATAAATTCACACCGATTTTGACTCTATGCAATCCACGTGGAATCCACGTATTTTACGTGGGCTACGTGATACTTTGACGACAAAATGACCCCTTACGGAAAAGGACTACTGACTACACAGAAATATTATTGACAATCACATAGCAATATTACAGTATATGACAGAAAATATTATAAGTTATCACTGGAAATATGATAGGTTATCATTGAGAATATTACTGGCAACTACACAGAATGTCAATAATTATTTCGTACCACTGCCGAAATATATTATTTCCTTAAATATTACTGCCAGTAATACATGCGTAGCAACGGTTACGTTCAGCAAACTCAACAGTTGAGTGAAAGCTCGCTGTTATATTTATATACTCTTCTAGATCATTCGATCAGATTTTCAGATCTAGAAAAATACATACATAGCAGCGAGCGCTTACTCAACTGTTGAGACTGTATTCAATATGAGAAGCTTGTAGAATTTTTTCGATGATGCCAAATAGAAATAAGAACTCAGTAATTATTTCTAGCACTTCCCTTTTAAATTTATTGAAAACCATTACTGAAATATTATAATATAGCTTTATATCAGCAATCACTAAAAATATTCCAAAAAGCCTCTTAATATTAAGTGTACAACTTTGCTTCCGCCGTTTGTTTTCGAAATTCGAGGCTTTATTGTAAAAAACTTGTTACACATTTATGATTTAAAGTATTGTCCATAGTTGGCCCCTATTTTCTCCCATCTTTCGGGCAGCGTACGAATCCCGCGTCGAAAAAACTGGTCATTTTTTGAGGCGATCCACGAATCGATCCAATTTTTTACTTCTTCATAAGACCGGAAGTGCTGGTCAGCCAGGCCGTGTGCCATTGATCGAAACAAGTGATAGTCAGAGGGAGCAACGTCTGGATAATACGGCGGGTGGGGTAGGACTTCCCATTTCAAAGTTTCCAAGTATGTCTTGACCACTTTCGCAACATGGGGTCGAGCATTGTCATGCTACAAAATTACTTTATCGTGTCTCTCGTTGTATTGCGGCCGTTTGTCTTTCAATGCTCGGCTCAAATGCATCAATTGCGTTCGATACCGATCGCCTGTGATTGTTTCGATCGGTTCTAACAGCTCATGATACACTACGCCGAGCTGGTCCCACCAAATACAGAGCATGACCTTGGAGCCGTGAATATTCGGTTTGGCCGTCGACGTGGAAGCATCAATCTCCATGATTTTCTGCGCTTGGGGTTATCGTAATGAACCGATTTTTCGTCCCCAGTCACAATGGGATGCAGAATGAGGAATTAAGCGTCTAGATGTTTGTCGTCGAAGAAGTAGATGTCTAGATCGAAGAAATGGGTGTCTAGATGATCGCCATCGAGGAAGTGGGTGTATAGGTATTCGCCGTCGAGGAAGTTGGTGTCTAGATGTTTGCCATCGAGGAAGTGAGTGTCTAGGTGATCGCCGTCGAGGATGTGGGTGTCTAAGTGTTCGCCATTGAGGAAATGAATGTCTAGGTGTTCGCCGTCAAGGAATTAGGTGTCTAGGTGATCGCCATTGAGGAAATGGGTGTCTAGGTATTCGCCTTCGAGGAAGTGGGTGTCAAGGTGTTCGCCTTCAATAAAGTGGGTGTGTAGGTGTTTGTCTTCGAGGAAATGTGTGCCTAGGTGCTCGCCGTCTCATTTTGACAGGTTTGACTCTAGATAGCAAGACGCAAATGTGGCATTTATTATTAACCATTAAACTATTCAGGTTAGAAAACCTGTCACATTGATGGAATAGAGGAACACGTATGAATACGTAAGTAAGGCTAGAATAAATACTTATTTCACAAATTCTGTGCTGTAAAACACATTTTCCGGTGTAAGAATACAAATTATTTTATATTCTGGTAGTTTATTTCAATCAATATTATCTTATAAAATTTGTAATAACAACTTTTATTGCAATATTCTTTCGTACGCAGGTTTCAGAAAGTGTCTGCAATGCAGTAGAAAGCATGTATATATAGAGGTTGTCCCACAACTGTCCTGACAAATTTCATGGACAGGTAGAGCGGATTAAACTGAGACGGAACGTCTTCTACCATTTTTCAATTTTCGCAATAGTTAACGAGATATTTATTTATAAAAATATCCAAATTCGCCCGGCCCACCGCCAAATGCAAGCGCGCGGCTCGATAGGACCGCCCAGCGCGGCGCGCCGCGCGCGCTCGCCGTCGCCAGGCACGCGTTGTTTATAACAAGCAGCAATGGTCGTCGCTAGACATGAGTCGCGAATAGCGTCGAATTTCCAGCCATAATTATTCTTTGAGCTATGATCATTCTCTGTTCATATCAAAACGAAATCTTCGTACGAAAAATTTATTTTTGCATGCACGTATGTTCGGAAACATTAGAAATTAATATCTCGGTTACGAAAATTAGGAAAATTGAGAACTCTTTCCAAGAACACAGTTTAGTTCGCTCTAAAGTAAACTTTCGTCGCATTAGTCTCCGCGTTTTAAATTGTGAATTATTTCCTGACTATTTGTATCGTAACAAAATTATTATGACATAGAAAAATTGTTTGCGTGCATTTTCCATGTGCGTGAACGTGCGCACAGAAAAATAGCAATTCTACAAAGTCAAAGCAGTTACTTAATATCTCTTTCTTTGGAAGTAATCTTTAACAAAGAATATCTATTTTGATAACAATCCTAAAATGTACATATGGCAAGTGTTTTACTTTTTAATAGCATAAAAGAAATTTAGTCTAATGTGTTGAATTCTTAAAAAAATTACGATTTTTAATGAA
>NW_017299839.1:21780-22114 GCF_001594075.2 Trachymyrmex cornetzi | reverse complement strand
TTAACTCGGCGAATTAACATTATGTCGCGACATAATAAAAATTTCGTATTTCTATTATGTTCCGACATAGTTCTAATTGATAGAAATATTATGTCACGAAATAATTTTAATTAATTATTAAAAATCGTAATTTTTTAAGAATTTATCACATTAGACTAAATTTTTTTTATGCTATTAAAAAGTAAAACGCTTGCTATATGTACATTTTAGGATTATTATCAAAATAAATATTCTTTGTTAAAGATTACTTCCCAAAGGAAGAGATATTAAGTAACTGCTTTGACTTTGTAGAATTGCTATTTTTTTGTGCGCACGTTCACGCACATAGAAAATG
>NW_017299839.1:19262-20837 GCF_001594075.2 Trachymyrmex cornetzi | reverse complement strand
CTGAAAAGATCTAAAACGTGCTCAAAGCGCGTCCATTTCGTGCCTCCAAAAAAATGAACGCCCAATGGACGTTAAATGGTCGGTCATTGGTGTATCCTTCGGGAATCCATGGAACATATTTGGGATATGAAATGGGCGTACATCGGGAGAACTCAGGACGCCCTTTGGATGCTCAATGGGCGTCCATGTGTTGTGTGGGGTACTATATTGCTGAAATATGTATCGTATGTTCGAAAATTACTTATTATTCATAAAAATGTTTTCATTAATAATTTTTTAATGAATAACTAGAGACGGAAAAGGTTCAATGAACTTGACTTTCTTGAGGGTCAAGATCAAGGTCAAGGTTACTCGGAGGTTATTTGCGGCTGGCTGTGTAAAGGGGAACATTTACTATTTAAGACTATCTCAGAATGTGTATAACACGAGTGAGAAATTTAACTACTTTATTTCATGTTTACGTCAAGAATGTGTTATTAATAAACGCGATGCTGTAAATATGTTACATAATGTTTGTGATAAAAGTTCCCTTATAGAATGTGAATTGGTAGCATATGCTTTGGATCAAATTGTATGCGATACGTTACACGAATAAAATAAAAAATAAGAATATTAAAATTACATTACTCTGTTTAAAATTATTTATTCCTTTGTCTCTACACCGTTTCTTCGTCATACCTCGTATATTAAATTAATTGATAAGAAGGCGATCATTACACAACTAAAAAATATTACAATTAGGCCATTTCATTTTAAAAATCGTTGAATAAATATCATATCTGTTTAATAAAATCAGGAAGAAAAGACAACGAGGGGAGAAAACAACGGGAAGATGAGAGAGCGCGAATAATATGGTAGGTATGGGACTGCAAGGAGAGAAAGCGAGAGAGCATCAGTAAAATTGTAGGTATAGGACTGCAACGGGAGGAAGAGAGCGCTCGAATAATGTGGTAGGTATGGGATTGCAACGGGAGGAGAAAAGAGATCATGAATAAGATGGTAAGTATAGAGCCGCAACGGGTTGGAGGGAGGGAAGTGCATTTTACTGCATGGGCTGAAAAGTCCCGGGATTTTTAATGAAAACAAGCGTTTTTTGGGCAAAGTTATATTTATTCCTCAACATAGTTGCCTTCGAAGGCGATACACTTGGTATAGCGATTTTCCAACATTTCGATTCCCTTTCTGTAGTACGAAACGTCCAAGCCTTCGAAATACGCCTCGGTTTCCGCAATGACTTTCTCATTCTATCTGAATCTCTTTCCTTGGAGCCACCGCTTGAGGTTTGGGAACAGATAATAGTCGCTGGGGGCCAAGTCTGAAGAATGGGTAGGTGAGCAACCAATTCGAATCGTAATTGGTCCAATTTGGCCATCGCTTTCAAGGACGCGTGTGACGGTGCGTTATTGTGATGGTACAGAACTTTTTCTTCGCCATATGGGGCCGTTTTTCCTTTATTTCGTCGTTCAGTTTGTCCAATAACGCTGCATAATACTCTCCCGTAACTGTTCTTCCCTTCTGCAGATAATCGATGAAGATTATGCCATGCGCATCTCAAAAAACGGAGGCCATAACCTT
>NW_017299839.1:18647-18914 GCF_001594075.2 Trachymyrmex cornetzi | reverse complement strand
ATTCGATGTACTTGCTTTACGATTTCCGCATTCGTAGCCTCTTTTGGCCTTCCAGAGCGAGGTGCGTCTTCGGTGCTTGTACGACCCATTTTAAATTCACCATTTTAAACCACCGATAAACTGTTGTTCTCGAAGCAGATGTGGGATAACATTTCTGCAACCATTGCAATGATTGTTCAGAAGTTTTTCCCATCAAAAACAATGTTTGATCAAGATGCGATATTCCTGTTTTTCCATTTTTTTTACGAAGGCGAAAGTAGCGTCACT
>NW_017299839.1:15481-17644 GCF_001594075.2 Trachymyrmex cornetzi | reverse complement strand
CACGGCGTCTAACGGTCGAACATGAGTTTCGCGAGTTCGATGTCGAGACTCGGAATCGTCTGTAGACGACTTTATGTATGAAACTTCATACATAAACTAGTGACAGATGAGCCTCTTGAAATGAGTCATGTTCATTTTCTAGTGGCGCCACCTATTGAAAAATCCCGGGACTTTTCAGCCCATGTAGTATAACGGGTGGAAGAGAGAGAATAACATGGTGGGCCCCGTCTTCCTCTGCGAGCCCTGGTGACGTTGTAGCCGGAGCTACAACTTGTACTCGAAGCTTGTTTGCGCTATTCGGTCCCGCTTCTTTTTCTTTGTCTCGGTCGCCACTCCTTTTAACCCTCCAAAGGAGAAGGTGAGTGCTCCTTGCCCCAGGAGTCGCCAATGTCATTTGTTCCCCGCAAAACTGAGTCGACTCGCTCCGAGTTACCTCGTTCGCAAAGGGAAAGGTTTTCGCCGAATAATACTTCACTATTTGCAGGCAACTAACACAACTTGTTTTATTCATGGAATTTCAGCCACTTACATTTACACATGCTTGCGTGATACCGCTCCGGGTGATTGCGCCGGATACGCACGCCTCTCATTACATGTACTTTTCGCGCTTATTCGACTAACGCCGGACTGTTGGCGTGGGTGTGAGCCCCCGTTCGCTATTGCGTTCGCTGCTGTCGCCTTCGCGTTCGGAACGGTCCCGCTCACCACTCTCGGGTGACTATCGGTCGGCTCGGTGTTATCCGCGGACAGTAGTCCCCGACGACGAAACTCGATGACACCCCCGAATAATGTCCCACTCATCCGCGCGCTATCTACTTTTCGCTACTGGGTTCCTACCTCGGAACTCTCTTAGTGTCACTTTGTATCTTGTTACTGGTCGGCTACCCCACTAACTGCCTCGAGCCCTCGCTCGCTCGCCTTCTTATTCTTGTTGCTTATCCCCTCTATTGCGCTCGCGTCTGCGCGTTCACTCTTAACGCTGTACGCGTTCGCATCGCTCGATTGTCCCCTCCATTTCGCTCGCATCAGCGCGTTCGCTTTGCGCGCTGTGAGTGCTTACTCTGTTTACTTATGTTATTTAATTATGTCCCTGTATTTTATCGTTATGTTACTTTTTTACTCTAATCTTTTCTTTTATTTTCAGGTACTCGTCATCTCGGAAGGATGCTGCCTCTGGAGGTCTCCCGTTGGAGTCAATGGTAAGTATTTAATATAAAATTTATTTACAGGTTTGCGAAATCCCCCGGCTGCACCCCCCTTTCTATGTACATTATTTACATTGGTAAGTATCAGTCTTTTCGATGTCGCAACGAAATCTAACGCACACCCGGTATAGTTCTCAGGTTCGTATTCGGTGGACATGTTATTTTCTCGACCCTATGGGTCATAGCGGACGCGTTTTCCGATATCTCATATTTTACTGTTTCCCAACAGGAATTCGGGCACACCCGGTATATTCCGTGTGCTCCATTTTTGCCCTTGTGCTCCCCATCGGTCGTAAGTAGTAATAGCGGACGCGTTTTTTGCTAGCTCAAAATTAGTTACGCCGTAACAGTAATTCGGGTACACCCGGTATGTTCCGCACGCTCATATTTTGTCATTCCGCTCCTAGTACGTTCTATGCGTCAATAGCGGTCGCGTTTTTCGCTAGCCTAAAGTTGGCTATGCCACAACGATATTTCGGGTACACCCGATATATATATTTTGAGCCTTAGAATCGGCTCCCGTATTGCTTTCTAGTACTAATTGTAAATAGCGGTCGCGTTTTCCGATCCCGCCGTTATTTCTGTATAGATTAGCAATTTCGCGGACCCCCTGTTTTTTACGGTCCTAATCGCGTTTTGCCCTTTATTATTCTTATGGCACATTTATTTAAGATGTTCCGGTTTTTTCGAAACTATTGAGGCCAAGTGCCTCTTAATGAACTACACATTTAATATTTAGCCCTGTATGGCGGGCTTTGGCCTTAATTTAGAGGGCCGACATGAAAAGAAAACGTAACTAATTTATCGATCATAAACTTACGTGACTATTTAACTTGTATATATTTATCTTACTGCTAATTCTTTTTTTTTGTGTTTTTATGGTTTTGTCTTATATCTAACCCGCTTACTTACTATATATACACCTGCGGGGTTTCGCCTTCCCGCTTGCTAGCTCCGC
>NW_017299839.1:9857-15358 GCF_001594075.2 Trachymyrmex cornetzi | reverse complement strand
CCCACGACTAGCGAAGTACTTCCCCCATCCTCGAACCCCTCACACACACACACACACACACACACACACACACACACACATACACACACACACACCGTATACATTCCGTATACGTATACGCACTGACATATAATGGATTAGAACTGACTACTTACACTCCATCACGGAAAGCTCCCGTCGTACAGTGGATCGAAACATAGCAGATTGCGGACATAGCAGAGATCGATGTCATGTAATGATAAAACAATGATTCTATATACTTTTTGATACAAATATTGAATTTTTATGATTATTTCATACATTAATTAGATTATTGTATAATTTCAAAAAACTTTAAATTAATATTTTATGTAATAATTGTAAAGTTTTACCATTGACATTTTGTAACTGCTTCATACCTATCCAAAATGTATTACGTTAACATTGCATTTGCCTGATTTGTATCTTGTGTGTGGGTGTGTGTGTGTGTGTGTGTGTGTGTGTTCTATTTGTGTACGGTTATGCATGCACGCCATGTGTACGTGAATACAATGCAAAAAATCATATTAAAAGTTGTAGCATTTCTAGCAATAGATCACACTCTTCCTTTTTACTAGATTAGATTATAGACTCAAAATAAAATAGATTAGTGATTACAAAATAATGTAAAATATCTTCTTTTGTGGCTGATTTTACATGAATACAATTTTTTATACTTTCTGAACTCTTTATTGCGAGTTTCACTTACTTCTTACACTTTTTGCTCTATTTGGTTATTACTTCTTACAATAATTAACCTACAAGAACTAAAAAATTTATTTTCTATGATTGCAATCGCTTCTCTATGTATGAATTTATGAACAGAAGATGCAGGCGTGTACATTATCAACAAACAGTTTTATTGTCTTTAATGCATACTTGTGGAATTTTAAATTCTTCCTGTAGCCATGTATTATACAAGGTGTTTTATTTTAAGTGATATGGTCGATTATCTCGCGATTCGATAATTTTTTTGAAAAATTTTTCGAACGAAAGTTGCATGGCTTGAAATGGGACACATGATGGAAATGTGGATTTGACCTTGTGGAGTGGCCTTGTCAAAATCAGGTCAAGGTCATTAATGTTTTTTTAAATGGAAACCCATACTTTTTATTACATATACTTGTAGCTTATCTTGTGAGTTTTCCAAAACACTATAACAAAGTTACGTTTTATTGAATACTTTCCAAGTTGGAACTTGAAAGTTACAGTACCGCCAGCATTATCCATGTACGCATGCGCGTGTGAGCGGGATTCTTACGCGCGCACGTCTCCGCGATCTATCTACACTGCTTAACATACGCTCACGGTACGGAATTGAGTCCAATCCTTCCCAATTGAACAATTCAATTTTCCTATTTTTTTCGTATAGCTTTTTCTTTCAATTTTCTTACATTAGTGGGCTTTTTTAAAGCTGTTTTTCAAAATGGCCGCTTATAGTTCAAATAAAATCGTTGATATTATTCCATTATGTTCTCTTTAGTGACGAAGCCTCATTTCATAATATTTGAGATCGTAAAGAACTTGAAGAGCGAAAATTCCTTTCTTTTGAATCATTAGGAATCAATGTTAAATGGTGTGTATAAAATAAGCCTTCAAGTTCTTCTCTAGCTGGACTTTAACATTCGCAAGTTCTATCATTTTGTTATTTTCAATAAAATAAACTCATTTTGTACACACACATCATCGACAACAGCAATGGATCACCGAACTTTCCAGATAACACGAATTTTCTAGAAAATGCTAGATTGCGCGCGCGAGCTCAGCGCTTAGAAGAAACGTCACGTGCGACCGCCATCCTAATCACGGATTTTCTGTCGCGCATGATCATTACCCAGTAAATCGAAAGACCAAATCTGGGCCGCCAATCAATCTCATATCTCGGGTATCACCTCAAAAATTGCAATCGTCGGCGAACCTCTATTGGCTACAATTAAAAGGAAGCTCTGTGCTGCGGAGGCGATATATACGCCGATTGCCGCCGTTTCTTCTTCTTAGTACTTAGAGTTCGTATAGTTTGTTAATTGTAGAGAAACTGCCGTGAAAATTGCCAAGTCGGAAATCGCCGTGAAAAATCCGCCAAGTGCAAAACCGCTGAGAAATCGCTGCGATCTTCTGCTTTGATCTAGCAATTTATTGTTAAAAGGACAGTTAGTAAAAAATTATGTGATGTTTCTTGTAAAAGACCTCGCACAAAATCGTAGGATTTTGGCCCTCGGTGAAATTGGCTGAAATTTTAATATGTTATAAGGTGCGTTCCGTAACGCGCATGATGCGCATGATGCATCCATTGTCCTTGTTTAACATTTGGTGAGCAACAAGGATAAACGACGCATTATGCGCATCATGCGAGAAACGGAACGCACCCATAGTTCTTGACTCACTAATCAAAAGTGTCCATAGACACAAGTTCTGAAAATGACTAGTTTTTTTATTGTAGCCATTTAAAATTTTGGTAATTATATAGAATACGGGCCTCACCTCCGATTTTAATGAATGACCACTCATTCGACACGTTTTCACTCAAAATGAAAGAATCCGGCAAAAAAATGCGGCGCTCTGCAACGCGAACCGAATTATTAGCAGTTAAAAATTGCAGTATGAGAAGGTTAGAAAACCTGTCATACCGACTAGATGTAGCGACACGAGCATGCCATATGGCTATGTGCGCATGCGCTATGACTTAAATTTTAATTCATATAACAAAAAATAAAATATATTTTCCATTTGTGTTTTTAGACAGTGTCCCCTTGGAATATTTGTAACCCATGTAGACAGTGGGGTGTATAGACAGCAATGCTTGGGTTCGGGCGGCTATGCTTTTTATTCGTCTTTTCGCGAGACTGCAGTTTTCCTTTGCGACTGAAGTCGCGTTGAAGTCGGCTGTTGTATTTGCTATTTCTTATCCCGTGGCGACGATGTTTATGCAAGAAAGTGCACTCTTTTAACGTTTTTGTTGCTTAATGTTTGGCGCAGGCGCAGTTTGCGCGGCGTTCAATCGTGACGGTTTCAGTGGCCTATAGCTGTACGCGATTGTAGTCGGCACATATTGTATCTATACGCTATATTCCGTGCTCGCGCTTGTTTGGTAAAAAGACGGGGCGCTATATTCTAGCCGCACCGGACGTTAAACTAACTTTTTTTGTTAATAACTTTTTAACGAAGGACGACCGACGGATAAAATTTGTACAGGGTCACTCGGGGTCGTGACTTTAATAACATACCAGGTATGTAAATATGAAACCGGAATTTTTTAATGGAAAATACACGTTTATTGCATGAAAATGATAAAAAACATTTTATTCGAAGTATTGTCCAGCGCTAGCTATACATTTTTCCCACCTGTCTGACAATTTGTGGATACCACGCCAAAAAAATTGTTGCTCTTTTGAGCCAAACAAGTCATCTAGCCATTTTCGTACATCTTCGTAAGAAGTGAAGCGCTGCTGAGCAAGTGCGTGTCCCATCGATGCAAATAAGCAGTAATCGCCGGAACCAAGTCTGGTGAGTAAGTCGCATGTGAAAGTATTTCCCGACCAAACGCCTCAATCATTTCCTTGACCAGTTTTGCTGTGTGTGATGGTGCATTATCACGAAGCAAAATCACTTTGTGTTGCCTTTTTTGATATTCCGGTTGTTTTTCACGCAAAGCTTGATTCAAATTGATCATTTGTTATCGGTAGCGTTCAGTATTAATGGTTTCGCCAGGTTTTAGCAGCTCATAATAGATCACACCTTTCTCATCCCACCAAACACAGAGCATTGTCTTCCGTCCATAGCGATTTGGCCTTGCAGTCGATGTCGATGGTTCGCCTGGAGTTACCCATGATCTTTTACGCTTAGGATTCTCGAAATATATCCACTTTTCATCGCCAGTTACAATTCGATGGAGAAGTGACTTTCTTTTGTACCTGGCGAGCAGCATTTCGCAAGTGGTTTTTCGGTTTTCCTGCTGTCTTTCATTCAGTTCATGTGGAACCCATTTTCCCATCTTCTGGATCTTTCCCATGGATTTCAAACATATGGAGACGGCTTATCGTGTCACATTCAATTGATCCGCGAGTTGTTGTTGAGTTTGAGCGTCATCCTCATCCAACGATGCTTGCAATTCGCTGTCTTCACACTTTTTCGGCGGTTTTCCACGTTCTTCGTTTCTCACGTCAGAATCGCCAATTTTTAATTTTTTAAACCACTCAAAGCACTGTGATTTACCACTCAAAGCACTGTGATTTACAAGAGCATGCTCACCGTAAGCTTCGACAAGATTCGATGGGATTCTGCAGCAGTTTTCTTCAAATGGTAACAGAAAATCAATGCTGTCCGCAAATCGTAGTTTCCAGGCACAAAATTCGACATATTCAACGCTATTACAAACTATACTGTTGTATGAAACTTGTATTGTTATGAGTTGAAAATCTTTGTCAGAAGTCAGAACAAGGAAATGGCGTCAATGACGCGGTCTGATGGCAACTACATTGACAGCTATGGCCATCTATTGGTAAATTCCGTTTTCATATTTACATACCTGGTATAAAATTAAATTAATTCTTATAAGTGGCTACTAATATAAACAAATTAAAACAAAAAGAGCGTACAGCCACACGTCAGATCTTGTTGGTAGATTTATTTATTTTGAGTGAAAAGTATACAAAAACGACCTAGACGTTTCGGTCTATTTTAGACCATCATCAGTAGCTAACTTAAATTAATATATTTGTTTCAGACTTGTTGCCATTTTCTTACATTGTCAATGTTCTTATATTGTTAAAAATTCCTTTTATTTATTTTCGTTTATGAGTCAATTGGCAATTTTTAATCACATGCAATAAGAACATCGACAAAGTAAGAAATTGGCAGCCAGTCTGAAACAAATATTGTATTAAATTAAATTAGTTACTGATGATGGCCTAATATGAACCGAAACGTCTAGGTCGTTTTTGTATACATTTCACTCAAAATAAATAAATTTGCCAACAAGACCCGACGTATGGCTGTATGCTCTTTTTGTTTTAATTTGTTTGTATTAGTAGCCACTTATAAGAATTAGTTTAATTTTGTATGTATTTCAATATTATACTTACCTCATCATCCATTTTAATATTTAATTATATATTAAATAAATATTATTACGCAAATCACTCTATGTCGCTTGTCGTTGGAAAAATCTAACTACATGATCACATGGCTAGCGATTACGTGACGTCACTACCAGGTATGTAAATATGAAACCGGAATTTACCAATAGATGGCCACAGCTGTCAATGTAGTTGCCCGTCAGACCGCGTCATTGACGCCATTTCCTTGTTCTGACATCTGACAAAGATTTTCAACTCACAACAATACAAGTTTCATACAACAATATAGTTTGTAATAGCGTTGAACATGTCGAATTTTGTGCCTGGAAACTACGATTTGCGGACAGCATTGATTTTCTGTTACCATTTGAAGGAAACTGTTGCAGAATCGCATCGAATGCTTATCGA
>NW_017299839.1:5926-6365 GCF_001594075.2 Trachymyrmex cornetzi | reverse complement strand
ACAGTTATTGAATACGAATTAATAATGTGCGCTTCAGATAATATTGTATATAATGCATTATACAAAAAAATAAACGCATATTAAGACAGTATATCTCAGTGTCTGTAATTATTTAAGTTGTTATGACTATTATTATTAATATATATAATACTGTAAAAAAACAATTGGTGGGACCAAGATGCGAAATGTAATCGCATAAGGGGGAAGAAGATGAGGGTGTGTAAGAGGAAGAGAGACGGTAAGTATAAATGGTAAGTATAGCGATAAACGATAACGTGAACATACATAAATAATGTGCACCAAACGTTGTTCATCGTATGTCAAAATCTTTTTCCATTGACGTTAACATTCTAGACGAGCGTCAACTGAAGGGGAAATTGCAAGTATGTTTATATATATAAGTAACTTGATACATGTACATATATATATATATATATAT
>NW_017299839.1:5181-5468 GCF_001594075.2 Trachymyrmex cornetzi | reverse complement strand
AATCAGAAAAACTAAAATCTTAACTCTTTATAACATTAATTAAACATAAAATATGTTTAATCGTTAACACAGGATTAAACAATATTGATAAAGGCAGATCACATTTAGGCAGCTGAGTTTATAAGGTTACTTATAAGATACTGGTCCAATAAGCCTCATATCGGTGTTGACTAAAATATAAAATCTTGAATTACATTAACAATTCTTGAAAAAATTTCTTATATTACGCTGACAAAGCAGTTCTATATTTGCAAATGTTGCATTTTGCTTTATTAGATTACATTGAT
>NW_017299839.1:659-1375 GCF_001594075.2 Trachymyrmex cornetzi | reverse complement strand
TGATACAAATGTGCTCATGTGTTCACTAAAAGGAAAATGTACTACATTGTAATAAATATTTGTTTGAATAATGGTAAATATTTACTAAAAATGTAAATATACATTTTTTTTACGAAAATCGTTAATTTGATTAGACTATTATTTTTTATTTAGCAAATATTTATTTTCCGTAAATAAATGTCGTATTAGTACTATTCAAATAATTAAAACTTAATACATTCTTCTCTGAATGTATAATTCACATAATTTTTCGTACAAATCTTTAATGTAACTTAACCTAACCTATAAGTGTAACGGTTGCGATTATGAGAAATGGCCTAAAAATATGAGATATGATACTTTGTTAAAATTATGCATTTCCGGGATAAAATATTTCAATTATTAGGCCAACTGACACTTGGCAAGTTTATTTAGGACACACTGTGTTGGATTAACAGATGTCCTGGAATTTATCACATTATATATTGTGTATACTTCCAGGACTGTTTATGGGAGACCTGGAACTTATCGAATGACGTAATTGTAAAATTCCAGAACTGTCCTGGAAAACATCTTACAACATAAAAAAGTTCCAGACCTGACCCCAAAGTTACCAAAAGTCTTGGAAGTAACTAGTAGATATCTGAAATGGTCCTGTGGAACAAACCAAACGACATATATATATTAATAGATTAAATATAATTTTTTACATTTCCCTCCTGACAGAAGAGACCACC
>NW_017299839.1:0-424 GCF_001594075.2 Trachymyrmex cornetzi | reverse complement strand
TCAGATTGATTGTGCTTACCGTTCGAACGGCGCACAGTCACATCTGGGATAATTAAATTTAAAAATTAAGAATTTGTATTGTATTTATAATATCTAGCTCTTTAACCGATTATTGACGTTTCCTGATATTTATCAATAATAAATGTTCAAATATCGTTTAAAGTGCCAAGGATAATTTTTCAATAATTTTTTACTCAAATACTATCAACTTTACAGAAAATCTGCAAAACACAAAAATTATTTTTTTCCTTCTCATAAAGTTCTGAGAATTTTTTCAGAATTTTTTATCAACTTTTAAGAACTGCATTTTCTTTTTTTAACATTAGAAAATACGGTATTAAAAAATTCTGAAAAAATTCTGAGAACTTTAGGAGAAGAAAAAGTTTGAAAAAGACTACAATATGGTATATATGCAAGTACATAT
>NW_017299838.1:25787-26006 GCF_001594075.2 Trachymyrmex cornetzi | reverse complement strand
TTTGCGTTGAAGATGTCGGAATTTATTCCAAAAAAACAACATTTGCGGGAAGTTTTACTCCATATTTTATTTTATTTTATTTTATTTTAAAGAAAAGTGCTGCAGAATCGCATCATTTGCTCGTAGATGTTTACGGTGAGCATGCTCCATTGAAAACCAGTTGTAAAGAATGGTTTCGGCGATTCAACAGTGGTGATTTTGACGTGCGTGACAAAGAAC
>NW_017299838.1:25060-25312 GCF_001594075.2 Trachymyrmex cornetzi | reverse complement strand
TTTGAAAGAAAAACGACCGGAATGGGACAATAGGCACAACAAGCTGATTCTGTTACATGACAACGCTAGGCCACACGTTGCAAAACCGATCAAGAAATAGTTGGAAGGAGTAAAGTGGGAAATTCTGCCACCCCCCCCCGTATTCACCGGACATTGCTCCTTCAGATTTCAATTTGTTCCGATCCATGCAGTCGGCCCTTTCTGGAGAACGATTCAATTCTTATAAAGATATAAAAAAATGGCTTGATGAAT
>NW_017299838.1:24334-24796 GCF_001594075.2 Trachymyrmex cornetzi | reverse complement strand
TTACCTCTCTCTGTTTTATTTGCAACATAAACTGCCAAATCTAATTGAAATAAATAATTTAATAAGCGTTATATAAATATATACTACCATTCTTGACAGTTCGGACACTTGCATAAATTTTATCAAATGGATGAGTAAATTTAAGACATTATTATAAAACGTCAATTATATTACTTTGTCTCACAAGTAAACCTTAAGAAATGTCAGACGCCGATTTTTCTCAAAATTTTTACAGTTGTTTCTTATGACAAAATAACAAGAAATCTGTCATTAATTTTAGTCCAAATGCGTGTGTCTGTTAAAAAAAATTTTTTTGTTATTCTTTACAATTACTCGATTTTTATATGTTTAAAGCAATATTTCTAACAAATGAATCTGTACCCGATTTTTTGAAGCTCGATACGCATATAGAACACTAAAATAATAACAATAATTATTAATAGTAAAGAAACGATTTCTCTT
>NW_017299838.1:22137-23642 GCF_001594075.2 Trachymyrmex cornetzi | reverse complement strand
CGAGCTTCAAAAAATCGGGTACAAATTCATTTGTCAGAAATATTGCTTTAAACATATAAAAATCGAGTAATTGTAAAGAATAACAAAAAATTTTTTTTAACAGACACGCATATTGGGCTAAAATTAATGACAGATTTCTTGTTATTTTGTCATAAGAAATAACTGTAAATATTTTAAGAAAAATCGGCGTCTGACATTTCTTAAGGTTTACTTGTCAGATATTAAAGAGTAAACCTTTCCTTTACGTTTAATGACATTTTTGTTACTTTTAGCTTCAATATGTGTCAAAATCAATCCATTTTTTAGTTTCAAAGTAAAGCGTTCACATTAATGTATGAACGTAGTAAATAATAAATTAAATTTGAGTCCAATTTAATATATTTTCCAGAGTTAAGTTATGTAACAATGTTTTAACAACATACCCGGTAAAAAATTTTTCATGAATGAATATGTTTAAATATGTATAAACATACATAAACGTGAATAAATATTCATATAAACATGTGTAATTATATATGAAATATGTCTATATATGTTCATACATCCTTCTTTCTTTTGTAAAATTACTTTTTAGTGTAACAGAAACAATAATAGTAAGTGAAAACATAAAAAGTAATTAAAGGGATGATTTTCGTATATCGTTTGTTTTAGAAAAAATCAGATTTGAAGAAATGTTGAAAAAAATTACTTACGTATAACCATATTATATGAACTTAAAAAAAATCGGTACATAAATAATATAGTTCAAGTGGTAATTTTGTTGATTTTTTAATTATAAATTATCCCTCAATAGTACGTATGCATATGTTTAAAAAAAAATGAAAGCAAATCTTTAAATTACGCCAATTGCAAAAAGAATATATAATTTCTTGCAACATATAACATATACTATTATATTTTGCAACATATAACATATACTATTATATTTTGTAAATTGCGAAAAGAACATATATTTTATTGCAACATATAACATTTAATTAACGAGACAAAATGATACGTACCTTTATCTTTGTATTCACGAATCTTTTATATTTGCAATGGAATACAACATTTAATCTCAAAAAATTAAAGACGAAGCATCACAAAATGAGAAAATTTTATTAAAATAACTGAAATTTATTTTACAATGTGTGTCCCACGTAGAGGTAAAATAAACGTTTATTATATAATTCGGACCCAAGCTGTCGATGGAGCTCATATTCAGAACTCGATCGGTCTAGCCTTTATTTTAAAAAACAGAGAATTTCGGATGCTCGGATGCCCGCAACTCGCTGGCTCGCGTAGACACGCGTGTCTCGTGCTGCGCGCCCACATGGCGCGAGACACTACCGTGTCTCTTGATATAAAATTATGCATAATTACGTACGAGCAATTTTTTTAATATTTTTCCAAAACAAACGATTTTTTTAAAACAAACGATACGAAAATTATCCGTTTAATTATTTTTTATGTTTTCACTTACTATTATTATTTCTATTACACTAAAAAGTAATTTTACTAAAGAA
>NW_017299838.1:18938-20215 GCF_001594075.2 Trachymyrmex cornetzi | reverse complement strand
GTCACGCTCGCCGATCGGTGACCGTTAACTCTCGCATTTTCTCCTACATCCTGTCTCAACGATCACCCTATTAGGTAATCTCGAAACGAGGAAATCGTGGAGTCCTCCCGGACGTAACATATACAATTATACATGTTTATATGAATATTTATGCACGTTTATGTATGTTTATACATATGAATACATATGCATGCATGAAAAATTTTTTACCGGGTATTGAGTAGAAGCAAGGTCGACATACATAGAAATGGTTAAAAAATAAATAACTAAAAATTAATACAATAAAACACTATGAATTTATTAATTTAACATATTATATTCTTTTATATTTATTTTTAGAATATTTGTACATATCAACACCAACTACAAAACCCTTATAAATTATTTTCAATTCTATATGCCAAAATGTATCGAGCTTATTTTTCAGAATATTTATAATGTGATAGTAGGATACAGATCGTACGATAGTAGAATATTGACAGTACGATACACTATGATAGTAGAATATTGATAGTATGAAATAACTTTCGAAAACTCGCTTTTGTTATATAAAATAACAAATAATTTTTGAAACTTTTCTAGCTTATCCTTGCCTGTGGCGTTACAATGTGTGTACAAGTATTCTAAAATATATAAAAGAATAACACAATTGTTATGTAATAACACAATTTTGTACACAATCATTCAATGATATTTATGTAGATATCCGGATTTTGAGCGCTAGTAAAGTTAAGCATAAGAAGTTAAAATTCTAAAATAAAATTTTGTTCTAGTTATTTACATGTTCACGTAAATCCTCACCGAGGTTATAATTGGACAATTTGTGAAGAATCGCTACCGTCTCATTTATCTGAAATTATGTCAACAAAAAACGAAAGTTTGGTTAATTATATACATTAACGGACACCGCGCCGATGACCTTGACCTAGACATATGTTGTCAAGGTCATGGCCCCGAGAAAACTCCGACAGGTTTCAGGTGTCGGTCGTTCTTCGTTAAAAAATTATTAACAAAAAAGGTTTAAGAAGAATATTCTTTTTCAACCATATAAAACAGAAATTTTCTGCTTTAAAGTATATTTTACAACTTTCCACGCGAAGTAACTCCCACTCCGCCTTCCACCCTGCTTGGGGGCGCACGACTTTCATATTATCTTGTCTAATTTTTGTTCTTAGAACAGAAAATTTTTTCCTGCTTTACTCTGCGTACATGGTTTTCGATACATGATTTGATTATGGTTAGGTTATTATATACTAATGGGTGTGTAATAACCTAAC
>NW_017299838.1:16099-18542 GCF_001594075.2 Trachymyrmex cornetzi | reverse complement strand
TTGCTGGACTTCCATAATTGTCTGTTTGACAACATATGTCAAAGTTGCCGTCGTCGGCACGGCGCAGCGTCCCTTACAGTGCACGACTATCAAACATATGTGTATTTTAAAGCAGGGAATTTTCGTGTTATAGTTGAATTTTCTTTGTTAATAACTTTTTTACGAAGATCGACCGCTATCTAAAACCTGTCGGAGGTTACTCAGGGTAATGATGATAACATATGTCAAGGTCATCGACGTAGTGTCCGTTAATGTATATAATTACCAAAGTTAGTAGTAAAACTGAAATTTTGCATTCATTGAATCAGACTTCAAATAAAACTTTGACATGTGTAATTTCATTGTTGCTTGTGCTTATTATTCTAGTTATAAATAGTTATTAATGCTTTTGTTCTGTTATAATATATACCTTATTATAAACAGTTTGACATATGTACTGTAATGTGAGAAATAAAATACTCATTAAAACGAATTGAAAATCGATATTTAAAAATCTGAAGACAGAATTAAATGTCCATATAATCCGATGATCTCCAAGCAAATGATACATTAATTGACAGATACTTAAAGCTTTGTTAAAGTACCATACCATCTGTATTAACATTTGTACTTTGAATATTTTGTTTAGTTTGCGTGATATAAGGCATAATTGTAGATGGACGTGTCAGTAAATAAATTGTAATTGCTATAATTAATCAACCCGATAAAGAGACATACACGTGTTACGTCCAACGGACTTACGCAGACATTTTTTTCTCTTTCTCACGAAGACCTGGAGTTATCAACGCGTAAGACAGTTAAAAAGTAATAAAAATCTTTCTCACGAAAAATTAAAAGCAAAGACTTCAGTATCTCCTCATTAACGTCAGATAAAATAAAGTTAAAATTGGTGAACACATGGAGCTAATGAGCATCGTCGATGACACCCTCCTTGGACAACGCTATTAAAAATGATAACGTCAGTGAAAGCCCGATACTGGCGCCTAAACATTGTTCTGACAGCTAAGTCGCGGACGATTCTCACGATGTTCGCAACAATAAAATATAAAAGTGACACGCGACGTCCAGGGGAGGTATTTGCCAGGCCCGTGCCGACAGTCCATGTGCGCTCGTCTTAATCGATGCTCGTTCATTTTCCCATAATTTAAAGAAGATAGTAAAATGAAGACATTGACACAAAACCGACTCCTTTCCTCCCCCACAATCTCGACCAATCCAGAAGCCAGAAAAGTGTCCCACCGCCTAATTAGAACCCAACCAATCAAGGGAAAACCAATATATAAACCGCAGTTCCGCGGCCCTCAGAGAGAATTTTTTTCGGAAGTTAACACAGAGACAGACAGGCCGAGACAGACAGACGGAGACAGACAGAATCTTTTCCCGGAGTCAACCCGCTAAATAACACATTTCTTTTCGAAATCAATCCGTTAAAGCCCAGAACTTAAAAGCAGTGCGGGAGTAAAATTGTCAACCTCGCTTACTTGGCCAGCGACATTTAAAGATTTAGAGTCAGTGCTGAAGAAACATCGTCATCCTCACACATCCGGCCCAGAGAACTTCCACCGATCAGCATCTCAGTAAGTCAGGGTGTTTCTATTCTCTAATCCCCCTCGTTTTTTCTTTTAGTAATTCATTTCAATATTTCCTTAGTTTCTTTTTATTATTCATTAATTTTTATTTGATTCTTTTTATTTATTTCTTTCTTTCTTATTCCCTTTTTAAGTTCCCATGTAAAAGGAAATGAAACATTGCAGTCTGTGTTTACGCTATAATTTCAATCCCTGTCGCTATTCCCCTCACGATAATTGTTCGCTCCTGTCGACCAGTCGGACGTGTCCGCCCGCTAATACTATCATCGTCCAAAGAAAATCAGGCCCTGTCAGATCCACTCACCAAAACTCCCTTTCCTTTTTATTCTCTCGTTATCCTCTCCGTAAATTCTCCTTTCTGTGACCCTACATCAATCACACACTCACACGCATCATTCAATTACAAAGTAGATAACCAACTATGTAATGGTAACTTTAATTTTAAGTATATAATGTAAATTAAAACTCTGACTATTTTATTTCCGGACAACACCTCCTTATATTCATAACGACAAGACATGTTCTTATCCCCGGCTATTTGGATTCATTTCCAAAGCCGAAAATAAGGGCATCGAACGCACTGACAAATCTGGTGTCAAAATGTGCCCTCACGGCACATTGATCCAGTTTGCGCCTTAGCGCTTGCGTTCGCCACGAGGTCCGTTCAGAGGAGCATCGATCTCGAGAGATGCTCCCACTTCGTCCCCCTTTAGACCACCGACTCTCCTAGAGCCCAAGGACGAAATGAAGTGCCTCCCGTTGAGTCGGTCCTTCCCCTAGCTCCCTTGCCGTCCGGAGCTTGGACCCGACGATACGGCGATTCAGTTCGTGTTATGTTCCCTCCCACAGGTTCC
>NW_017299838.1:14086-15291 GCF_001594075.2 Trachymyrmex cornetzi | reverse complement strand
AGATAGTAAACGATCACTTCTGTAGTATTATTTTTAAACGTGATTTATGGTAATAATCTGTAATTTTTTCATAATTTTGTTTTTACTTTGAAGATATGTATAAAACATCCTTAATTCTCTGCTTGTACATCGACTATAATACCTATTCAAATTTAAATTTTTTTCCACCGTATAATTTTAAGGGGATCGTAAAGACGAATAGTCATGTTGTACATCGACTTGCACACCGAAGATTTATGTGTCATTTCCATTACATTCTACTACATCATTATCTCAAGCACATGTTGGCACTAGTAAATTTTCGTATAACAATAACGTTCTAATTGGACGTCTAAGCCCAATTTTAAGAAATCCACTTTGAGTTTTCATGCAAACGACTATTCTGTGAATTACTATTTCATAAATACAAATTGCACAGCTTTTATATGAAGCAAATATTGTTACGACGTAAGCTCTGGAGCACCATATTGGACTAAGAAATGATAAAGAATATCCTAACTTCGAAATTTTTTGTCGTTCTTAGCATTAAGACTCTACTTCGCAGACACGTATTAATGTAAATTGTTTAATCCTAGAAAAGGATTTTCGAATAAGTAACAGAAAAAAAGGTAATTGTTATATACAAAAATTATATGTGTCTCCGTAATACAGATGACTTTAAAATCCACTTCCTTCTTAAAGGACTGATCTTTCCCCTGCTTTATGATATTTTTATGATATTCTAACTTGGCTACTTTTTTCTTATATTAATTTCGATTTGAAAGCAGAATATGTGTTTCAAAGGAGAGAATATGTGTTTTAAAACAGAGAACTTGTCTGCTTTACTATATTTTGAGAAGAAACGAAGTATTAAATATACCTTAATATCATTAATATTATTTGAAAGTATATATCAGGGTTATTGAAATTTGCGAAAGGTTGCCCATTTTCGAAAGTTTCATCAAAAAATACGTAGACACAATGAATAATTCTGTTAAACAAACAAGTATATGGTATCTTTACACCTGATTTATCTCATTATTCTATTCATAAAAGTATTAACATATTACGATTATCAAAATATTAATGGTTTACGAGATATTTAATGTGTCATGTCAATTATGTGCCAGAGAAAAGTATGTATAATATTTCGTGAATTATTGGATCTTTATATTTCTTAATACTTTTACATGTAGAATGATTATAGAAATATCATATTACGTAAA
>NW_017299838.1:8265-13066 GCF_001594075.2 Trachymyrmex cornetzi | reverse complement strand
TTTTTTTTTAAACTTAGTCTTAAGAATATCCCATAAAAACGTATTATGGAAGAAACGAAAATTGTCCAAAATATACGAGATAAAATGACGGAGTGTTTGGGGCCGCTTGATCGATAAAAATAGCGTGCATCAGTCAATTGCTATAACCGGCGCTCGCCATTACTTATCAACCATTCGAAACCATTCTAGAACGGTTCTATCCAACAGAGCAAAGTTTCGTTCTTTTCTGAGTGTCACTGTCGCTCCTAACGGAAAACGGAGCAGTGCTTGTACTAAAATGTTTCAGAACTTTATTCGCGTTTTTCTTTACCATGTTTCGAATATAATGATCACGATTCCAAAAAAACTATTAATCCGATTGACTTTTACTTTTACGGTTATACTCAGAGTACATGTCATTATTGCCTAAATTAGAATTAATAGTCTATGTTAATTTTTTCTATTTTTTTGATTGTCAAATAAAAAGAAAAAAAATGTAAAAAAATTGAATTATTTTTTAAACTGCGGAGACGTAGCGTCAATTCAATCGTATTATAACTACCTGTCGACATGCGGCGCAGCTCTCTCTTACAACCAGAGTTGGAAGTTACTTTTACTGTTAGTTTTGTAATTACTTTTTTATGACGATTTTACTGTTACTTTTTATGTTACAATTTTACGTTAGTTTTGCCGTTACTTTTTTATAACGACATATGTCAAGATCAAGTTCATTTCAGATGAAATTCTGACCATATATTTATTCGATTACATTACTCAACATTACTACTTTCACAGCGTTTTTTTAAAGATGTTCATCTCTTACGAATATTTAATAATAAAAAGTCGTGATTAATTATTTATTTTAAATATCTGTTGTTTAGTATATTTTTAATACTGAAGGTTTGTATATACATGTTTTGTACAGACAATACAAACAACATACATATGTTGTCAAGATCATGGTCATAACTTCCAATCTTTATATGTCACCAAAAGATCTTTATGTGTTTCACACTGTAAAAATTTTTACGCACAATGTCAATAAAAATAGCTTACAAAGTAAATGTATACACATGTATAATACTAACCCAAGTATAGCTGCAGAGATCAGAGCACTTAAGGCAATAATATTTGACGGATAATTGTCCAGAAGTATAAAATACATCCCAACAACAAACAAGGTGAAATTTATGTCAATATTATAAAAAAATAAATTAATGAAAATATTACACATTAACTAATAAAAAACGAATACAATCCATCCAATTATTATTCGAATTATCCAATTACGTAGCCTATGGTATTCCTTAGACGTTCGGAGAACTTCCAACGTGTGGTCTACTATAGCAAGTTCACGTAAACACGTTTTCAATTCCTTTAAAAAAATCATATTGATCGATTATGCGGCACAAAGAAAAAAAAAATTATTGTAATTTTATATTAGAGTAAAAATTGTTATTGCAATGTTTACACGGATTGCCACAGATAAAGAGTTACATTATAATAATGTAAGCATTAAAATTGATGTGTTAAAAAAAACTTTTTTTTTTATTTAATTTAGTTTATTGCAAAACGCTGTGGAAAAGATTACATGCTAACAGAGCAATAAACATAAATATATAATATGTTAGATAAGACTATAGTAGCTTGCAAACGGTGTTAGGCGTCAGCAAATCTGCTATTACAAATCCTTCCAGCAACAAAAAACCATGACTAAGCAACGATACAATGGGTGGTGAAACAATAGTTAAAATCATATACATACTCACGCATACACACACGCAAGCACCTACATATATCAGCTATGTCTGTCTCGTTTAAATACTGTGAGTGACGCGATGAAACGCGAGGCAACAGATCGAAAGCAGGACAAAGAGGGAGATGTTTTTATTAATACAGTAAGAGAATTACAATATTTGACTGAGGTAGGAGAAAGCAGCACAGAACTTAGTGGAACGATGAATGGGAAGGATAAGTAACTTTGATACCTGGTTACAAGGGATTAAAAATGAAATAAAGCTCAGAGTTCAATCGAAAGAGGCATCGCAGATATTAGGGAGCATTGGAGCGAAGGAGAGGAAAAACTAGGCAGCATAAGTGCACAATAAAATGTTGCCACATTCTAAGCCAGCCGGATCTCTGGTAATACGGAGGTATATGGTCGTATTTACTGATGCAATAAGAGAAGCTGAGATAAGAAATTTGGATACGCTGTACACGATCTAGGAGTCGTTGATTAAGAGTCAGAACGTAGAAATCGGCCAAATCAAATAGCGAAATAACGCTTAAATGAAAAGTGAGGAGTTTCTGAGAGCATTAAAGGATGTGGCGAAGGGAATAAAGATGATGTAGACGGGCGTTTGCAGCTCGTCACACTTGACGGCCACGTGTGACGAATATGAAGATTCAACATGGATACTAAGAATCTCAATAGACGTGGAGCGAGGAATTGGAACGAAATCAAGAAAAATATGGAAGGATTGAATACGAGATAATAATGTTGAGGAACCGGAAATAAGCAAGGATGATTTAGAATTTAGAGTGATTTAGATGCAGCGAATTATTAGTAGAGACCATTCAGCAATGGATTATAACAGCGAAATTCAACTGGACATTAGGAGTCTGCTCTGGGTGCTATCTTGCACAAAAATTAATTGTGAATAACAATTTAATTAGTACGTTTTGGCTCACGTTTTGAGCCAGCCTCAGTAAGAACAATTATCACTAATGGCACTAAATGTTGAACTCTGTATCGCAAAATCGCAATTCTCTCCAATTATGCAGTTGCAGTAGTGGAAATGCGGTGAGAAATCACCATCCTCAACAGAGTCTGATGTTGTGACAACCAGTTGCAAAGCTGAGTGGAACAAATGGTGGATCTCTAGATATTATTTGTATCAAGATTTTTTGTACAGATGGAGATTTATTTTATGTTATTTATAAATAATGGCCAAACTCACTCAATCTCCAACAGCGATCGCACGCATGAGATCCAAACATCGTCAATTAAACAAATTTCTGATTGACGATTGTCAAAGTTAGACTAAAAATAATTTAAGAACCAAAAAAAAACAGTCATTTTGTTCCGATGTTGGTCACATAATATCGTTAAATACAAAAACTGAAGTGTAGTGAGAACAGGAGCGTATCGGTCAAATATAAAAATACACATATTAGGTATAACTTGTAGAGAGTTTCTATTTAACCATGATTTAATGCCTTAGTGTCAATTTGAATGTTGAAACCATTTTATTAACGATTTATGTAGAGCATCTTCGACATTATTCTTTTATTATAATTTCTCTCAATATCCAGAATTCTGACATTATCCCAGTCGAAGTCATGATTGTAATTCACCCTATGCTCTGTGATAACTGAACGAGCGGATGTAACTCTACGTGTATGGTTATGGTCTTCTGCTAATCTCGTTTTTATTTTTTTTCCCGTTTGGTCTACATAGGAAGGATCAAAAGCGGCATTCGATCTTGTAAACCACATTCCTTTTGGAAAACTTTTGCAAAGGATCTTTGTGTACTCTTATAAATATTTGTTAAGTTTATTGATACTATAATGAGCAACCACCTTATAAGACAGAAAATTAGTAAATTTGCAGAACTTATTTATTAGATATTCTATTGATGAAAGGAATTGTGAACCTTCTGATTTTTTAACCTTGTTAGTAGAAGTCTTATAATTACAATTGGATTTTTTATTAATTTTTATGTCCTATCAAAATATCCTACCATATCCAAGTTAGATCAGATTTTAGCTTCTTTTCGCTAGATGTGGTATCTTTATTTACAAATGTTCCGGTGGATTTAGCTATGGACTTTCTAGTAGTTGCATTTACATTGAAAATAATTGCAAGATACCGAAAGATGAATTTCTGAAGGCTTAATTTTGACACTTAATTTTGGATTCTACTTACTTTGCTTTCGATGATCAAATATATGTGTATAAACAGACCATTGGTACTCCGATGGGTTCGCCATTATCACCTATTATTGCTGACAGTCATGCAACAAGATTTAGAAAATCGAGTGCTGAGTTTCATTGAATTCCTATTGCTTTTCTACTACAGGTACGTCGATGATATGGTACTATGTTTACCGCCCACTAACGAGGTGGATAGCATCATGGAAAAATTTAACTCTTTTCACCTGAGACTGCAGTTTATGATGAATGTGAGGAGTAATACCATTAATTTTTGAGACACTACTATTCTTTTAAAGAATGACGGTCTAATTTTTGACTGGTACAAAAAACCAGGGTTGCTAACGATACATAAAAAAGGAACGAAGTTACTAATTTCGTAATTTTTTAGTAACGAATTAGTAACGGAGTTACTTTTACTAACGAGTAACAGTAATGATAACTAAATCACAATTTTCAGGAACTTCTAATAACGAAAGTTTACGTTTTTTTCGTTATTCCGTTTATATAGGATTATTTTAATAAGGACGCGTTTACACCACGGAAAAGCAGAAAGCGGAAAAGCAGTGGTTAATCAGAACTCCCGCTAGTAGAAAGTAGATCAACACGTCAAAATTGACGGTACTGTCTAACAGACGGACATGTTCAGCAACAGTTATCTCTATTATTAAACAAAAATTCCTGATTTAACGATACAAAGTATTTCTAACTTAAAGTTAAGATATATGAACCAATTTAAATATTCCAATATTAAAGAGTATCATATTAAAGAGCAAATGAAGAACGAATAAAATAAAACAAAAATATATATTATATTAAAAAACGATTTGTTCTTATGTAGTTATAATTTGCATAAATGCAATCATTTTTTAACAATAGCAAAAAGTAA
>NW_017299838.1:5007-7812 GCF_001594075.2 Trachymyrmex cornetzi | reverse complement strand
AACGAGAAGAAAACTAAAAACGAGATTAGCAGAACATCGTAACCATATATGTAGATTTACTCGTTCAGTTATCACAGAGCATAGGGTGTATTGCAGTTAAGACTTCGACTGGGATAACGTGAGAATTCTGGATACTGAGAGAAATTGTAATAAACGAATAATGTCGGAGATAAATCGCAAATTAAATGGTCTCAACATTCAAACTGACACTGAGGCATTAAATTATGGTTACATAGAAATTCTCAACAAGTTATAATATGTTTATTTTTATAATTGACCGACAGGCTTCTTTATGTTATGATGCCATATCTCTTTTTGTTTTAACGGTTACTATGTGACCAACATCGGAACAAACATGTCAGTCTTTTTTAGGTCTTAAATTATTTTTAATCGCACAGTGATAATCGTGAATCTTAAATTTGTTTAATGGATTGACGATGTTTGGAATCGCGTGTGATCATGTTGGAGGTGGGGTCAGTTTTTGCCATATTATTTTTAAATAATATAAAATTAATCTCTATCTGTCCAACAAATAATATCTTGAGATCCACCATTTGCTCCACTCAGCTTTGCAACTGGTTGGCACAACATCAGACGATGTTGAGGATGGTTGTTTCTCACCTCATTTCCACTGCGACTGCATAATTGGAGGGAACTACGATTTTGTGATATACAGGTCGACATAGTATTTAGCCTGATTAGCGGTAATTATTACTGAGGCTGGCTCAAAACGTAAGCCGAAACGTACAAATCTAATTTATTATTCACAATTAATTTTTGCGCAAGATAGCACCCAGCGCAGTCTCCTAACACCCAGTTAAATTTCGCTGTTATATTTTATTGTATTAATTAAAGAAGTCTATAAATTTGTATATTTCACTACTTTAATTATTCGGCAATAGATCTTAGATATTTATTTAAAGCAGAACAATCTACTAAAGCATCGAAAGGATGGAAGGATTTGAGAAGAATTACATCGTCTGGATAAATGAAGAGATCGGAGAACAGAGAAACGTTAGACATATCAGAGACAAAAATATTAAAAGTAAAACTACGAGAATGTAACCCTGGAGTATTCCAGAGAGAAAGATTATATATGAGGACTTGCTGCATGCCATTTGTAAGGAACGAGCAGTTTAGCGGGAGGGCGGAATAAGATAGACTGCATAGCTTGAGTTTGACTGAAATTAGGTCATGATTGAAGGTATCGAAAGCCTTTTATATATATTTTTCATAAATTTGTATTTGCCTATAATTGGGAATTTGAGACTCCTTTAATGCTCTTATTTAAAAATACTATTAAACAAATGACAAGTAATATTAAAAGATCAAGTATTAGTATATAGTGGCCGGGAGTACATTTTAAATTTTTACCTTAAAACGACAAATACTAATGAGAATTAATATAATGTTGGCCAACATTACGATACAATTGAAGTATATTGTTTTATGTTTCTGGAAATTCCCGATGTATTGTGGATAGTAAAAGAAGTACATAAGAATGCTCCATTTGGCCAAAGCATACAGACAAGAAATATATGTCCTGAGTTGTCCAACAGGATATTCGAAGATGGCCAAATTGCAGAACCCGCCGATGGTCATTAATGGTGCCAGCGCTCTTTCTAGTGTCTCTGTCATGGTTTCCGAGTGGTCGGCTAATATTTTAACTCAATTAGTTCTTGCTGCTCGAGACACAAACACGTTTTAATATTTTTTATAAGATTTTCAGAAAGTTTTCGCAGTTTCTCTAAGAACGTTGTGAGAACTACACTGTAAGATATGTACAATGGGAGATATAACGTATGTTAAATGCCGTTCAATCAACATGTAATGACAACGGAATAGACATAGAGATAATCTAGATTAGATTGTCTTTCTTTTCACGGAATTTTTATTTATAGGTATGTATATTAAGGCCACTAGTTATGAATCACCCTTGAAAAAAAAATTCATATTTTTATCTAGAACGATATCAAACATTTAATGAAATATTTAATAATTATGATCGGTCATAAAGATTATATTATTGATGATTTTATTTCAAATCGGTAACGTTTTATATGTTTTAATTGTAATTAAATGAAATAATGACAATTGTCCACAATTAAACCCCATGTACTACTTGCGGGTCAGTTCCAAATGCTTTATCCTATTTGGATTTAGTTTCAATTGAACATGATATTAACTTTTTTCATGAAATCTAATGCTATTTACTACCTCCTGTAAAAGCCATGATATAATTCTGATGATATTACACTTTGAATGAATTTTTATATGTATATATCCTACTTTATGCCTCATGTTTTATTATTTAACGACGTTAATAAAATGTGCAGCGTTATTGATAATAAATAAAAAACAGTTGACGCTTGAAAAAAATAAAATCTTGTGATATACACTATTTCATAGAAAATATTATAATTATTTAAATATACAACGCTATAATTATTTAAATATATAATTATTTAAATATATAATGTTGTATAACGTATGTATATGCTCTTCAACCAGCAAGTATTGAACGACAGAATGAGCACATAGATAATCTAGATTAGATTGCATTTCTTTTTGCGGAATATTTATTCATGTGTCATTATGAGGGATAAACGATTATATACGTAACTATACTTGCAAAATTATGTCTTTATACTAAGTGCAAATGCGTTTCATGGATGCTTTTTACTCACATGGCTTCTAACGACACGTGTCGACATGAGATGAAGCTGATAACTTTAATAAAATATTTTATATATTGAAGTTATATGCACAATCCGGGAAAAAATATACCTTATATAATTATATATA
>NW_017299838.1:4247-4552 GCF_001594075.2 Trachymyrmex cornetzi | reverse complement strand
TTCTAGCTATAACGATTATCAATATTTTTGAGAATAATCTCTTCAAAATCGAATTAAATTGCAATTTTTTAAATTCAAGAGATGTTATTTAGTTAATTTTTTAAATTCAAATATAGAATTTCAAGATTCTAAATGTACAGCGATATCAAAATTTTCTTAAATATACAAATATATAGGAGAAAATTCGGTTTTTTTAAATCTCTTCGAATTTAAGTTCTCAGAAATTAAACTTCGAAAAAGAACATAAAAATTCGACAATTTAGGTCTTTTTTTGTTGTTAAACTAGTACATTATACATACTTAAA
>NW_017299838.1:3753-4058 GCF_001594075.2 Trachymyrmex cornetzi | reverse complement strand
AGTGAATAATTAATTCCGATCGAAATTCATTCTGAATAATTCCATAATACATCCTACAGTTCTGAGCTTTTAACACTTCTGTCATTTCTCAATAAAGTTTTTATTCCCGTTGTACTGTTGTGCACATTTATTTCAGTGCGATTAATGTGTCCTCTATGCGAAACGTGCGAGCGTTTCAAAACAATATATACACATATATTATAAGTATCTCTATATATGTATATAAAAAAATTCTTCCTTAAACGCGTTCATGTTAATTTACTCACGATAAGAGGTATAAGTAATCCAACAGGCTAAGTTTCACA
>NW_017299838.1:2191-2937 GCF_001594075.2 Trachymyrmex cornetzi | reverse complement strand
CGCCTTGCCGGTCTCCTGCACCATGCTCTTCAGGTAACCCGTGTCTTTTTGCAGCAGCATGTGAGAATGATCCAATTCCTGCATACGATATATAAAAGTTCGCAGTTTAAGAGATAGTTTAAATCGAGACTGTTATAAATAAAAAAGAAATGAAGCATTTTCTTAACGTAATCAGTATTAGTTATATCAAAGAGTTTGTAATTCTGTACCAACTAAGTGGTTTACTCAACAAAAACTCTAATGACACAATGCAAAAATGATCATAGGTTAAATTCGCAGGATTCATACAATAAAATATTTATATAAATCCAGTTATAATTTATGTTGCTTTAAAAGATTGTAAATAAATTTCATAATCTGGAAAGAGAAGTACAAAATGTCACAAGAATGACCGATAAATTCATAGTTACATTGATTTTTCACAACCACAGAAAGGAAAGATTTTGTGACCTACTTAAATTCATTCGATGGGTCGCTCTAATTATAAAATTCTTAAAAAGACAAAAATTCTTAAAAATTGACTCACCACCACGTTTCCGGCGTCCATCACCAAGATACGATCGCTGTCCATAACGGTGTTGAATCGATGAGCAATTATTAGCACTGTACACTTCTCGAATTTTTTCCTGATAGTCGTCTGGATGAGTTCAGCACGAGTATTGGATTGTTCCTCACCATAGCTCGTGCCAAGCAGACCAATTGCCGTTGGCCGACGCTGAGATTGGAGCCGCCCTCATTGATGTGGG
>NW_017299838.1:1489-2055 GCF_001594075.2 Trachymyrmex cornetzi | reverse complement strand
CAAATCGTGCAAGCCTATCTGGCTTGTGTCGACTTCATCGATATCAATCAGACCGTCCATGTCGGACAGGCATCACAACGTGATGTACAGTACGCAGAAAACATCTCCAAAAACCGAAGGCGCGCGAGGTCGAGATAAAGATATACCATGCGGACGAATGAATATCCTGATAATTATCAAATTCCTTTGTGAGAATCGCTTCCGCCCCAAACGCGCGAATCGTCGACAACCCTTGAAGTGTCGCGCTTAGGTGAGCAAACACCGGCGAACGTGCTAAGAGAAATTAGAAATTCCATTTAGTTTACCCGAAGAATTACAATTTATCGTAAATTCCATGAGAGCAATGATTTGGTTTCTATCTGTGATGGAATTTATTTTAGTCTATCGAAGATATTGTGTCGACTATCAAAAAATGAGTTTGCGATACTCACTGACGCCTTCAAGACTCTTGACGCTACGACTGGTGGCCAGATAGAATATTCTCATGTAATAAAAGACAATAACAATTAGCACCGTGGGTATCAGCAGCCACTCGTTCGCGGTGGCTACCACGATGATAATGCCCA
>NW_017299838.1:0-583 GCF_001594075.2 Trachymyrmex cornetzi | reverse complement strand
GTGTAGCCGACATGCAAATAATTTTATGTATCACTGTATTTTAAGAACAAAGTTGCAAAATTCGACTTTATACGGACCCTCGAAGCTTTATTTAAAAAAAGAGGAGTTATAAGATTTCATGATGATACGAATGTTATTTCTACGAAGTAAAATATGATGATTGAACAGACACATATTTACATGCCAGGAAAAAAAAACAAATAGTTCTGTTTATTATAATTATTAAAGATAAAATACTTGAACTAATGTTTCGCTATACTTAAGATACAATTATTCTAAATCACAATGTTAGTTAAATACTATATACAGTAGTTACTTCAGAAAATAAATAATTAGAAAATAAGTCCAAATTACTTCAGCAGGCCCTGTTTCGAAGTGTCGTCGATCATAAAGGAATTCAAGGATTTGATACTGCTGGTGTGCGAATTTCTACGGCTGGCAGAAGCCAAAAGGGGCGGAGAGGATTTCTCATTCGCCTCCCATTGGTTTTCCAATAACCGACCGAAATCCTCTCATAGAGCTCTCATAGAGCTCAGTTCGTCATAAGTCCTGATGAACAAAAAATTTTATACTATAAAGCAAT
>NW_017299837.1:16608-18260 GCF_001594075.2 Trachymyrmex cornetzi | reverse complement strand
CTCGTTCATCGTCCAGAAGCAAGTTCCATAGCCACGTTCGTTTCTCGAGTCCCTTGACGTACATGATAGCATCATCTTTAAATACAGCTGCAGTAATCAGGCGTTTCGCTTTGCTGTACGGGATCATCCCGTCCTCCCATCGCAATCCATGGTGATAAGCAATCAACCAGGAAGCGCAAGACCTGTCGGATCTTGTCAAAAATTTCCATGGCACGGGACTCGTAAAAATGTAATGCGTGAGAACGGTCCCCTGTTTCAGCACCGCCACTTCTTTCACGATAAATTTCTTGTTAACGATGAATCCTTGCAGATCCACGAACGTTGGCACGAGCATGTTGTCGAGAAGACTGTGATCGATTGCGGCGTATCGTAGATTTTATATCGTGTCGGAGGATGCGCTTAGGTGATTTTGCGCACAACGTTGGTCAATGGATTATACTGAACCACGCGATCGTGTATGATGAGACAGTAGGCTGTTGTATTCGCAGGGACGTTCTCCTTACATTCCAAGTCTAATCGCACGTCCACGGTGCCACTCTTGACCGATTCGTTCTGTCGAGAGCAATCGATGATCACGAACGGACCAGGACGTAAAAAAGTCGTAAAGGTGAGATTCAGCTCGAGATACTCGTATCCGTAGCCCTTGCAGAAACGTGCGTACAAGTTGTACAGAATCGCACATCTGTTTTTCTCGAAATCCAGATTCAAGTCATCGTACGGATAACATTCCGAGTTCAGGTAGAGTTTCGCGTTGGTTAACTTGCAGTCGTCGAAACGACTCGTATCCTCGGACATGATGTTTTTTCGACCTGTTTGCAAAGCGAAGATGACGTAGCGCGGCATCTCGAGCTGAGTAGCCGTCTTGATGGCCCACGAATGCTTGGTTGTGCTCTGCAAGAGTGGAAACTCGTACAGATCCCACGAGCGAAAAGCCATGCTCAGATATCGCCTGCTCTCCAGAGCACGGAGCATCGCCAGCTTATTTATCTCGCTCAGTAATACGTGCGGCATTCGACACTGTATTTTCAATAATTCGAGTATCGGCTCTGTCGTAGGATCTCCCGTCAGGCAATTGTTGTAGTTGCGCGGTCGTATTAAAATCAACTCGTGACGAGCGTTGATCACCACGCGTCTGTAATCTTCGCAGAATACCAGCAGTACGTAGAGCGGTACACAGAAATTAAAGTATCCAGCCTGAATAGTCTGCGCGTCCCAACCGGCATTCCGCAGAATCACGCTTCTGTCGGACGACACTGTTACATAGTTTTTGAGCGTGCTAGTTATGCCAACGTTTCTGTTACAGTCAATCTCCACACCGTTGAGTTCATATCGAATCTCGTCGAATATGAACGCAACGCAATTATTTCCCAAGGCCACGTTAGCGCCCTCGACCGCTCTGTTCTTCGTCAATTTTTCCTCGACGTATAGAAAGCTTTCGTACGGCAGTGTATACAGATCCTGTTGCTGTATTGGTATTCTTATCTCATCGCTGTACCCGAACGTTGTGTTGGCGAACGGGTTGTACGTGTGAGTCTCAATCTTGACGATGCGATCGTCGAAGATCGGCTCATCTTTAATGTTTAGGATATCAGTCATCTCAAATGTTGCGCACTCAGAATCCCAAAGATTGTAAAAATGTAACGTTCGACGCG
>NW_017299837.1:15687-16061 GCF_001594075.2 Trachymyrmex cornetzi | reverse complement strand
AGCGTAATCGGGTATTCTCCACCATCGTCATCGCTGTCGTTGTTGTTGTTATTGTTGTCACCACCCACTACGTCAACGGTTTCAAGCGCGTCACAACGCGGACGTTTTCGTAAAATCGCGCGTTTCAAAAATTCATTTATGTCTCGCACTTCGTACGAACCTTTGGGAATTGTAATTACCGCGTCGTCTTTGGCGAAATAAATTTTGTTGTTCGATTCGTTCACGTTTGGTATCGTGTTATAAGTCTCAGAAATCGCCAGATCGAGCTCATAATCGCCGTCACTCAAATCTATGGCGGGATAGTAGTTCGCCGCGAGGACGGTGCTCTTCCCGCTCAGCGTAAGCGTTAGCGACGTGACGGAAAAAGCGTTCGA
>NW_017299837.1:15102-15496 GCF_001594075.2 Trachymyrmex cornetzi | reverse complement strand
TACACGACGCGATTGTTCCTCTTCGCGTACGCTACCCAGTGTGTACCGGGACCTGTCGCATCGTCCAGATTCACGATACCGCTTTCGTTTCGACGCGCGCCGCTCGTCGGTAACGCGTTACGCATGAATACACCTCTAAAGTATGGTACGCGCATACGTCTCGCGAGCTCGTTCAATTGTACATTGGTAGTTGCACCAGACGGCATTTTTATCGTCTGTTTGGCGTTTTTTTTTTCTTCGCAGCTACGCCCTGTCCGCGTTTGTACGGACCGAGATACAGTCCGCGTCTGTATTTGTACTGAGCGAGATACAGTCCGCGGCCCTGTTCCATCGCACGATCGTGACGTTGCAGCTCTTCGACCTGACGTCGCGCGGCTTTGATGTCGTTCACCGC
>NW_017299837.1:14237-14899 GCF_001594075.2 Trachymyrmex cornetzi | reverse complement strand
GAATCTCTCGCGACGACGCGTCCTAACGCTTTGTCGGCGAGTACCTTGTCCGCCGCGTGTCTATCAGTGAGATGGTTACTCCGAGATTACGCAATGTCGTGTTCCCGGCACGCCGCGTCCAGTGGATTTATGCCCGCGTCACCTCTAGCTAGCCGCTTCGTTAGCCGAGTGCCCGGGCCGCAAAATTGGTAGCTCGGGATATGTAACTCGAAAGGAAGCGCGTTTATCGCTCGATTCAGCAGACCGCCGCGCGACGCCGACATTCGCTACAGTCCTTTATCTTAGGTGCGGAACCGTCGATGTGCGTTCGCTGTCACGGCTGATTGTAGTGCTCGTCGCAGCGACGATAGGTTCGAACCTCTGAATCAGCCATCACGTGTTCCGGAAGCTTGTCCCAGACGTGTTCGATGTAGTCGCCGTACACGCGTAAGAGTACGACCTTCGGTATATACTGCAACTGTTCGGTGCTCAAGTCTCGAATATCGGAAGGATGACACAGTGCGAGATACATTTTGCTACTGTGCGATTCGCGGGTTCGCGCGCCTTTAAATAGTCGTTCGAGAGCTCGTAGCCTTTAGTGCGAGCATGAAATTCGTGCGGCAACCACTGACGATACGCGTCACAAACTGTGACGCGAAATCGCGAATGATGGAAGGCGGCGC
>NW_017299837.1:13237-14023 GCF_001594075.2 Trachymyrmex cornetzi | reverse complement strand
CCAACAACAGCGACGTCGTTCCACCGAGCGAGGCGCGCCCAAATTCTATTTTTATCTTTGATGGCGTGGCATGCGACAAGCAGGATGCGGTGAGAGAGTACTTCTCGATGGGTCGCCACGCGAATGTCGACTGTTTCTATCTCTGTCAAACGTACGCGAGGATATCTAAACATCTGATACGCGGCAACGCGAACCTGCTGATCCTGTTCAAACAGGACGGTACTAATTTGAAACATGTTTACAACGCTCACGTGAATACCGACATGTCGTACAACGAATTTTGCGCGTTGTGTCGTGACTGTTCGCAACAAAAATATGGATTCGTAGTGATAGACAAAGACAGTGTGCTCACAAATGGACGATACAGAAAAGGATTTAACGAGTTCGCGATACCGTAACGTGATCAGTCGTTGTCGATACTTCATTAGAGACAAACATGACAGATGTGCGCGAACGTGAAAAAATCGCGAGGGAGATCGAGAAGACGAGCGAGTCGATCCGCAAGAAACATCGCGCTCTGAAGACCGGTAGAATCGAGGAGGACATGGCATTGAACAAACATTTTAAACCTCTTATCGAGCCACTGCGACTTTTCGTTGACAACCCCGGTAAGCGCGCGACAAAGAGAGTCGCGCGACGAGGATGCAGCGTCTGCCCTCAAGCGCGTGAAGAAGAAGGAGGAGGAGAAAGAGGAAGAGAAGGAGGGAGAGGAAGCGAGCGAGAGCGTTTCGCGACCCCGCGTAAATTCGATGATCGATTGCACGATCCTGTACAGCCGATAACCTC
>NW_017299837.1:12317-13084 GCF_001594075.2 Trachymyrmex cornetzi | reverse complement strand
GTCCTGAGGGGAGACAAACGGAAGAGCGATTACGTGTACGGCGTTTACCTACACAAGGATGGATTGATGTTTGGCAATAAACGTTTCGACGTGGATGATGCAGACAATATAATTATCGACGGCGTACAATACGCCGGTACCCCCGGTCTTTACGAGTTGATTTTCAAGTGAATTCCCGACGATCTCCTCTACACGGAAGACGATATGAACAAGTACAAGAGCATGCTGCTGGCGACGAATGCGCACAAACACAAGCATCATTCGCAGGGCCGATTATTGAGCAACAGGGGATACAAGTACAAACACATAATCGCGCCGCTGATGTCGATGATACTCAAGAAACCGAATAAGAAATCTGGAAATGGATTACCTCGCGCAATGACGCTAAACGACAATGCGATTGATTACGTGCACTGGGACGACCCCAACGAGCTGGTGGATCGTCTACGATTGCTCGACGCTTCGCACCGAGCGGGTAACAACGCTCACGACAACGAGATGCTGTCCATTATCGAGGAACTTCGCGAAGCCGGTCTTATTATAAATTAAATCGTGTATCGACGAAACGAGTCAGTCGAGTGGCGTCAACGAGAAATAATACATTTTTTTCTTTTTTTCTTGCACCCTGTGTATTACGCGTCGAATCATGAGAAAAAGAAAAGTTGGCACCGAGAGACGTCGGCTCATCGAGGAATTGCACGCTCCGGCGAGAAGAAATTTTCCGCGAAGGCGTGTCATAGTCCAGGGATACGACGATCTGTGGCAGG
>NW_017299837.1:11514-11796 GCF_001594075.2 Trachymyrmex cornetzi | reverse complement strand
GTGAGCAAGTACAAGACGGTTTTTGAGAAGGGTTACACGCCAAATTGGACCACCGAGGTGTTTACGATCGTTCAAGTGCAGCGTACCAATCCCGTAACCTATCTACTCGTGGATTATCGTGGAAAATCCATCGCTGGAGCGTTCTACGAGCACGAGTTGCATCGCGCTACTCATCCAGACGTGTATCTCGTGGAGAAAGTACTACGCAGGAAAGGAGACAGGGTGTACGTCAAGTGGTTGGGATTCGATGGATCGCACAATTCATGGATACATAAAAACAAC
>NW_017299837.1:9373-11382 GCF_001594075.2 Trachymyrmex cornetzi | reverse complement strand
AAATACTTATAAATGTACGATACATGAAATGAAAAATAATAGTAATATATATAATAATTGGTACTGCAAAAGTATAATAGTAATACATATATATAAATGTAAGAAACATACATAAAGTGAAACTTAAAATAGTGATAATACATAATAGTAATACATATATAAATATAAAAAATATACATAAATTGAAACTTAAGGTAATATACAATAGTATATAATACGTAAAAATAATACGTATAAATGTAAAAAACATACATAAAGTGGAACTTAAAATAATGATAATACATAATAGTAATATATATACATATATATAAATGTAAAAAAATATACATAAAGTGAAACTTAAAATAATGATAATACATAATAGTAATACGTATAAATGTAAAAAATATACATAAAATGAAACTTAAGGTAATACATAATAGTAATACATGAAGCATAATACGTAAAAATAATAATAGTAGTAAAAAATAATAGTAATACATAATAGCAACATATACTACATATAATACATATATTACAAATATATCCGCCAATGCCCCCATGGTAACATCCCCGTCGAGTCGGGTACGACGTATCGTTTGTCGTCGTATGGACTCAGAGCGATTTTCGATTCAGATATCGTGTATACCTCGTGTAATTTTGATTGTATACACGACTGACCACGAGTCATTTCAATTTCATCGTTCAAACACCGCGTGTAATCGTCGAACGTTATCGTTCGCGCTACGACGTTACTCTTTACACCTTTCGCCTTTTTGGTGTCCTTCTTGCCGTCCACCCTCACCGCGTACATTTTCGCTCTGAGTCCAACGAATTCAGTCATTATCATACCATTGTTCTCATCCTTTATCAGACTTGGTTTTTTTTTGTTCGCGAGAGGCATACCATACGCGTTGTCCACCGGATAATCGCTCGTGTCGAATCTAGCGATATCGCGTTTCATAGTATCGTACGCATCATCGCATTCTATACGGTATATAAGACTGTCCGTGTCCATGTACATGATCTTACATTTGTCTTGAAACATCGGTGACATGTACTCGTAGTGAAATTCGTACAAGCAGACCTTTGATATGTCGAGTATACACATACCCACGTAAATCGGCTTGTCGAACTTCACTTCGAGTTTGCGCAGTTCGACGACGATCAAATTTTCCGCAAAGATGCTGCGGCTGTGGAAATTCGGTTTCGCGATCATTGCCTCCGCGCCGTACCGTCCATCCCATTTTGTTAATAATTTTACGTCAACGTGATTTCGAACATTCTCCATAGTTTTGCCGAATACCGCGTTGTTCATTAATTTATACAAATTTTTTTCGAAATCGTTTTTCGCGCGCGTTCTAAACTGTGTATTAAGTTCAATGTAATCGCGGAGCCAGGCGAATTGAGCGAATTGTAATACCCGGTGGATCTTTGTTACGCGAAGACCGTGACGAGTACATTGCTGCAAGTTGCGGTAATGGATGACGTAACGCTGCTTATCGTACAGCGTCGCTAGAAGTTTATCCTCGCGCTTGCCGGGTGGCTTATCGCGCCTCAGACAGAACGGTAGGTCAGTGTGCCGGTCGTGCAGATGCTGTGGATACTCGAGATCGACCTCGAGAATATAACCTGTGGACGAATCCGGAGCGATCGCGCTCACGTCAAACTTTGCTGCGTCTTCGACCCATCGAAATTCGGCGTACGGCAAAGGTTGACACATCGCCCATCTGTACAAATTATTCACATCGTAATACATAAGGTACGACGACGGTTTCAATAAGTCGTACGAACGCATGTACTTGTTATTAGCCTGCGCGTATTTGCCGGAACATTGACTGAGGCCGCCGCGTATACCGCGCTCAATAAACATGACCATATCAATGTCGGTGAGCAACTCGAATCTTACGCGCGTATGTTTTAGCATAGCTTCCCACGTGAAACCTGGTAATGTATAATAATGCGCGGGATCGAGACCGTAACTCGCGACGCAACTATTTCGGAAATTTTCGAAAATGTCGGCTAATAAC
>NW_017299837.1:7575-9167 GCF_001594075.2 Trachymyrmex cornetzi | reverse complement strand
AATTCAAATTCTTCGTCCGATAATGTTGGAAATTCGGAACGTACAATTTTTAATTTGTCTTTATCGAGATATGACGCCAATTTATTGAGGCTTGTACTTAGAAATTTGAAAGTATCAATAAATCTTAATTTTTCGCAATTTTTCTGAAAATGATTTTCATTTTTGTCTTTGGTGCTATCGATGTGTTTAGTGAATGATATGTATTTTTCTTTCGTAATCGGTAATACATCTACATTTCCATCGTACGCGGTAGCTATTTCTTTGATTATGAAATGAGCGTCGTACCCCGATAAATTATGAAATACAACCGGAATGGTATATGAATTTTTGTAATTCAGATTACAATTTGTATGTGCTGGACCGCGGTATCTACCGGTTAGGTGGCAATGATCGCGGACCCGCGTATCGTCTGGCGCGAACGGCTTCTCGCAAATGTGGCAACGCGTCGCGGTGCGGTACGCCTCCCATTGCTGCTTGGATAACGCTTCCATGGGCACTTGGATACAATATCTTTGATGCGATGCGCTAAACTTCCGAGTTCCTCTGTGAACCATGTTATACAATTTTCGTCGCGACGGAAGTGATACGACGACAACGAGTTGTCGTACGAGCAACGCACGTAGTAGCCCACACTGCATACCTTGTGCCGCTGATATGTGTACGACGCATCTTCCTTGTCAGGCTCCGTCTTTTGTAGGACGCACTCCAGGTCGGCGTAGACGACGAACGGCACTCGTTCCTGGTTGCGGTGGTTTCCAAATTCGAGCCATCTATCGTCCTCGCTCGGCAGGCGGATGGTGCAGTCATTAATTTTTCTGCAGTCCACTTCGTGCGTCTGCAACCTTTCTTTCGATCCAAAATAGTGAAGGCACCTGTAAATAAAAAACAAAAAAATTATAACTATTACCATTATTATATAAGGCCTCGGTAGTCTAATGGTTCAGGACGCTCGTACGGTTTACAAGAGATCCGGGTTCAAGTCCCGGCCGAGGTAATATTTTTCGCAATAAATTTATTAACAGTTTTTATAGATTAACATCTTTATAATATATGATGCTTGATGGTAGCATCAAATTATTAAAAAATTGCTTGTCAATTTAATTCGCGATTACTAGAGTAGTTTTAATTGCGTTTATTTAGTCCGGAAAAACAATTCGGCGCGCAGTTTGAAAAAGACTACAATATGGTATATATGCAAGTACATATATAGGATATATTAGTAATTCAAGATTGAATTATTTAAAGCAACGAAGATCCAGCTCGGACCGCAATAGGCAGTTAAATTATATTATTAATTGAGTATTACCATTATTTTTTATTAGTAAGATGGAAAATAATTTTTTATGTGCGTACTTACCGATCACAGAAATATTTCTTGTGCTCCTTTCTTGTCAGTTGGGATCTCACAAGGCGCGACAGGTTCTTGATCCATGTGAAATGGCCTACATTGTCGTCGCGCGGATCTTGCAGGTACAGGAGATTGATATGCTTCTCCTTCTTATCGCTGGTGAGTCGTAGAGGAAGGATTTGCTTGTTCTCGATGCCGTATACGTTGATCGACACCGCGTTCAAATGTTCGAATTTGTTAATGT
>NW_017299837.1:5923-6223 GCF_001594075.2 Trachymyrmex cornetzi | reverse complement strand
GAAGCTCTTCACATCCTACCCAAGCGGAACGTACTGACAGTGATTTATACCAACAATATAAATCTCGCAACGAAAGGTAAGATCCAATAGAACATTATCTTTCGTACGACTACTGATTATTAGATTGCTACATCCATTCATGCGACTTCGGGCTGCGTAGTTGAATTACACTGCGTACGCACCAGTCGTCTGAGGGTCTAAATATCTTCTCATCAGAGAATTGCCTTTGAATATAGCCTTACGGACTAAAGTTGAATTACACTTTAATCCACGTAGCTACTTTCAATCGACATTCCCAGT
>NW_017299837.1:3090-4701 GCF_001594075.2 Trachymyrmex cornetzi | reverse complement strand
TCCAATAATTCCTGGTGACAGCAACTGCCAAGAAGAATTTGATCACTCATATTCCCTCTCTACTCGATCTAAGAGTATTGTGGAATATAAGACGTGACAATGTCTTTTAATGTCATTGGAAATTCGATACCCACAAAATTTAACACAGTACTGTAATGTGGGTACGACGATTCCCGATACACATATTCTTCAGCCGGATGTAGAGCGGCGACCACTGACCACGCGAAGCATGCATTGTCCGTCGTACGCACACTGATCACCGCTCGTTTCGTCGTTATTTCCCGCGGCACCTCCCGCGTGCATGGGATTTAGTTTGTTCACATTCACTACCAAATTGAGGATTCGCGACAATGCCCACCCACTGTCACGTTCCTGGAACTCTTCGAGCGATGCTAAGATAGGCTCGACGACGCGCGTCACGTACCACTCGCGTATATCGGTGCATCGATATATCTCATTGTTTTTCGTGTTTATACTCTTACTGGCACGTTTGTCTTTTGTCGCGAACTCGCCGTTGAACGCTGTGTTCATTTTCACACTGTCTTTCTACAGCGTCCCGCACTCGCTCTAGCACTATTTCTCTCGCATCTTCTAAAAACCGCCGCGGTTCAATGTGATTAAAGTTTATCACCGCGCCCGTCAATATATGGCTTTCAAACGCGGCATCGATCTCCCGCCAAACAAGAGATTGCTCGTTGCTACTCGCGTACCCGCTACCCGCGTACTCGCCACCAACGTGCACGAAACGTCGCTCTAATTGCGATTTTGCACCCGCGAGTCGCGCGATCCTCGCCACCGCGGATTGTCTGTGTCCAACGGTGAGGCGTGGACGCTTGACACGACAAAGTTCTTCGAGCCGCTCGATGCACTCGTCGCATCGTTGCAGCCACGCGAAACACTCCACCAGAGTAGCGATCCGATCGCACTGCTCCAGCAGTTCGCGTTCCACTCGCTCGTGGTTTTCCATGTCTTTTTTCAGTCTTTAGATCACGTCACACTCTTCCACGGAGCACTTGCAAGTTTTTCGGAGGCACGCGTTGCAGTACCGCAACGATTCTATAATGTCATAACATTTCCTCACTTTGTCATTATGTTTGAATGCGAAAATGCACTGTTTACAGTCAAAGTATTGTCGATCGTTGCATAAATCTAAAAGCAGTTTTTTTGGCGGTATCTCACAGGGAGGAAATACATTCAGAAACAATTCAATAATCAACAGTTCGACACACTTGTCACTACCCGCGGGAATCTTAATGCACTTGCACCTATACGGGATCCTATCTGCGATTATCTTCGCCCAATAGTACTCGTTCTTCACTACATCTACATTTATATTTTTGTGAACGTCTTTTGCTTCTTCTCGTAACTACGTGTACACTCTCTGTCGCGCGAGTAAAGACCAATCCAAAACATGCTTTGTTATAATTTTTCCATGTTTCTCACCACCTATACCTAACTCTCGGTCGCGTAGAAACTGCACCGGCGATATTCGCATACCATTTATGTCTCTTTTTCGCGGATTACCGAGAACTCTCAACACATCTTTTACACAGCCTTCCCACATATTTTCCATGTCCTCAAATTCCACTTCCATCGCTTCAAATAACTTGG
>NW_017299837.1:2300-3079 GCF_001594075.2 Trachymyrmex cornetzi | reverse complement strand
CGTTCGCACGATGGCCAGCCATATTTTCCACATTCATGTTTTTTTGCTCACAATGTCATTCACAATACTGTTCACAATGTCATTCACAATGTCATTCACAATAGTTTTTTTTTTAATTTGTGCACTGTGGACACTTGTTGCACGGAAATATAGTGTACAATGCTACTCTGCAGTTCGTGCAAGATCGACCATTTAATGCATCAATATAATTGATACTATGCTTCTTTATATAATGCATTCCCACGGTGTCAATGTCAGCTAAAAGCACCATGCATGCTGCACATACGGTTAAAGGACCGCCCGTTGTGTAATAAGACTGAATCATACAGTATTTGGTACGATCGTTCAGTGCACGGATTTCCGCAGCTAGTATAAATTTTTCTCCAATATCCGTTTCGTATTCGCTCGCGTCACTGGTAAAACCGACGTCGTCAGATAATATGGATTCTTCGTCGGATGAATCTTGGTCCAATATATTCTTGAAATCTACATCGTTCATGTCCTCACCGTTTCCAATGTTCTCGTCGAACTCTACACCGTCCATGTCTTCAATATTCCCGATATTTTCAAACACTACATCGTCCACGTCCACGTCCTCATTAACATTCACAAGATGATCTACCATACTTTTTTCATTGCACTTAACGATTGATTCGGTAATCGTACAGGGCACCAACTGAGGTACCATGCGCTGATGATGACCCATTATATATTCCATTTGAAACTTCTTTGTCCCTTTGTCTACCCTCTATTGGGTCGCAGCATCGGCGATGTGTCAC
>NW_017299837.1:0-1994 GCF_001594075.2 Trachymyrmex cornetzi | reverse complement strand
CCTACTTATTCATCCCCGAAGAGACTACTATTTATTTAATTGCGGCACACGAGCGATTAATTTGCCAAAAAAATTGTTGAACTCGTAAGACGGCCGATTTTAATTACTCCATCGTCTGTAACAAATTCCAGCAAGGAGCGGTTAGGTTTTAAAAATTATTAAAATATAGAATATTCATCCCCGAAGAGACTACTGTTTATTTAATGGCGGCACATGACCGATTAATTAGCTAAAAAAATTGTTGAACTCGAGAGACTGCCGATATTCGTTACTTCATCACCTGTAACAAATTCCAGCAAGAGGTGGCTAGGTTTAGAAAATTACTAAAGCGTATTATATTCATCCCCGAAGAGACTACTATTCATTTAATTTCGGCACACGACCGATTAATTCGCTAAAAAAATTGTTGAACTCGAGAGACGGTTGAAACCTAGCCGCTCCTTGCTGGAATTTCTTACAGACGATGGAGTAACGAAAATCGTCCGTCTTACGAGTTCAACAATTTTTTTGGCGAATTAATCGGTCGTGTGCCGCAATTAAATAAATAGTAGTCTCTTCGGGGATGAATATACTACATTCTAGTAATTTTTAAACCCTAGCCACCCCTTGCTGGAATTGTTACAGAAGAAGAATTAACGAAAATCGGCCGACCTTCGATTTCAACAATTTTTTTAGCGAATTAATCGGTCGTGTGCCGCAATTAAATAAATAGTAGTCTCTTCGGGGATGAATATAATATGCTTTAGTAATTTTCTAAACCTAGCTGTCCCTTTCTGTAATTTTTTACAGACGAAGAAGAAGCGAAAGTCGGCCCTCTCTCGAGCTTAACAATTATTTCAACAAATTAATCGGTCGTGTGCATAGTTTTCATGAATTGGATATTATTTAGTAATATATTTACAGCGCAATTCTGTGATAATTATTGTCTATCTTCGTCTTTCCTGCGTTTGAAATTACATTTCACGAATATTTTATTGAGTTCCGTGATTTTTATTCATTTGTTTTTCGATATCTGAAAGCGGGGCCCCGAGCGCGATTCGTTCCTGGGTTTCGCCGCGCGCGAGCGAATAGGTGGCCAGAATAGGGGGCTAGCTTCAGCGTCATCAACGAAGACTCAGGCTGATAAACAGACCAGGAATTGTGTGTAATAGTAGTTCCTCTATTTTCTGGGAGATGGCGTTGCACTCAGACAGGGCCCTGCCAGAGAGAAACCTGAGAGAAGCCATGGCGGCCTTTTTCGCGTGATAGACGAAAGCCACCGTACGCTAGCGGCACCAACATCGTTTTTATAAAATGATATGAACTGCGTATCGCATTATCGACACTGTCGATAAAATCGTAGTGTCGATACATGGATTTGGTGCTAAATCCACAAATATAATATTAATTTACAAAAAATGTTTTTTTAATCGAATAAGGCGTTTTTTTATAGATTTTTGGATGCTGAAAACGATGCCATGAGTTAAATTTCACTGGCACGTCAGGTTATCGAAATAATTGAGGTTTAATATGCAAAAAGGACTCTTTTGTGATATTTAAAATGTTTTTGTTAAAAAAGATTAACTTTATCTTGAAATTGTAATCAAAAGTCATAAATGTATTGTTCATCTTCTACAAAATGTATTTTAAAAAATGCATTTTATAGGACGTGAACAATACATTCATATAACAAAAACTTGAAATCAGCATTTCAAGATAACGTTAACTTTCTTTGTAAAAGAATGTAAAATGTCGTAGAACAAAGTCATTTTTTAAACATTAAAACTTAATTATGTTAGAAACCTATTATAACGCTGAAATTTTTTGGCATCGTTTTCAACATTCAAAAATATAACCCGATGCGAATTAAGTAATATATGTTTTATGTTATATATAATATGTATACTTTATATATAGGTACATATAGGTAATACACACATATATGTGTGTATATATATATAATACACACATAAGGTTATATAACAGAAATCCTTTACTGTAAAAAAATATTAGTT
>NW_017299836.1:4208-9611 GCF_001594075.2 Trachymyrmex cornetzi | reverse complement strand
GCAAGTTCACGTAAACACGTTTTCAATTCCTTTAAAAAAATCATATTGATCGATTATGCGGCACAAAGAAATTATTGTAATTTTATATTAGAGTAAAATTGTTATTGCAATGTTTACACGGAATGCGACCAATAAAGATTTACATTATAATAATGTAAGCATTAAAATCGATCTGTTAAAAAAAACTTTTTTTTTTATTTAATTTAGTTTATTGCAAAACGCTGTGGAAAAGATTACATGCTAACAGAGCAATAAACATAAATATATAATGTTAGATAAGACTTAGCTTATGTTAACTAAGTAGCTTATGTTAACTAAGTAGCTTGCAAATGGTGTTAGGCGTCAGCAAATCTGCTATTACAAAGCCTTCCAGCAACAAAAAACCGTGACTAAGCAACGATACATGAGTGGTGAAACAATAGTTAAAATCATATACATACTCACGCATACACACACGCAAGCACCTACATATATCAGTTATGTCAGTCTCGTTTAAATACTGTGAGTGACGCGATGAAACGCGAGGCAACAGATCAAAAGCAGGACAAAGAGGGAGATGTTTTTATTAATACAGTAAGAGAATTACAATATTTGACTGAGGTAGGAGAAAGCAGCACAGAACTTAGTGGAACGATGAATGGGAAGGATAAGTAACTTTGATACCTGGTTACAAGGGGTTAAAAATGAAATGAAGCTCAGAGTTCAATCGAAAGAGGCATCGCAGATATAAGGGAGCATTGGAGCGAAGGAGAGGAAAAACTAGGCAGCATAAGTGGAGAATAAAATGTTGCCACATTCTAAGCCAGCCGGATCTCTGGTAATACGGAGATATATGGTCGTATTTACTGATGCAATAAGAGAAGCTGAGGTAAGAAATTTGGATACGCTGTACACGATCTAGGAGTCGTTGATTAAGAGCCAGAACGTAGAAATGTGCCAAATCAAATAGCGAAATAACGCTTAAATGAGAAGTGAGGAGTTTCTGAGAGCATTAAAGGATGTGGCGAAGGGAATAAAGATGATGTAGACGGGCGTATGCAGCTCGTCACACTTGACGGCCACGTGTGACGAATATGAAGATTCAACATGGATACTAAGAATCTCAATAGACGTGGAGCGAGGAATTGGAACGGAATTAAGAAAAATATGGAAGGATTGAATACGAGATAATAATGTTGAGGAACCGAAAATAAGCAAGGATGATTTAGAGTTTAGAGGGATTTAGATGCAGCGAATTATTAATAGAGACCATTCGGCAATAGATTATAACAGCGAAATTCAACTGGACATTAGGAGTCTCCGCTGGGTGCTATCTTGCACAAAAATTAATTGTGAATAACAATTTAAATTTGTACGTTTTGGCTCACGTTTTGAGCCAGCCTCAGCAATAACAATTACCGCTAATCGCACTAAATGTCGAACTCTGTATCGCAAAATCGCACTTCTCTCCAATTATGCAGTTGCAGTAGTGGAAATGCGATAAGAAATCACCATCCTCAACAGAGTCTGATGTTGCGACAACCAGTTGCAAAGCTGAGTGGAGCAAATGGCGGATCTCAAGATATTATTTGTATCAAGATTTTTTGAACAGATGGAGATTTATTTTATGTTATTTATAAATGATATATATATGGCAAAACTCACCCAACCTCCAACAACGATCGCACGTGAATCCAAACATCGTCAATTAAACAAATTTATGATTGACGATTGTCAAAGTTAGACTAAAAATAATTTAAGAACCAAAAAAACAGTCATGTTTGTTCCGATGTTGGTCACATAATAACCGTTAAAAACAAAATTGTAGTGAGAACAGGAGCGTGTCGGTCAATTATAAAAATATACATATTATAACTTGTAGAGAGTTTCTATTTAACCATGATTTGATGCCTCAGTGTCAATTTGAATGTTGAAACCATTTTATTAACGATTTATGTAGAGCATTTTCGACATTATTCGTTTATTATAATTTCTCTCAATATCCAGAATTCTGACATTATCCCAGTCGAAGTCATGATTATAACTCACCCTATGCTCTATGATAACTGAACGAGTGGATGTAACTCTACGTGTATGGTTATGGTTTTCTGCTAATCTCGTTTTTAGTTTTTTTCCCGTTTGATTTACATAGGAAGCATTGCAATCGGCATTCGATCTTGTAAATCACATTCCTTTTGGATAACTTTTGCAAAGGATCTTTGTGTACTATTATAAATTTGTTAAGTTTATTGATACTATAATGAGCAACCACCTTATAAGACAGAAAATTAGTAAATTTGCAGAACTTATTTATTAGATATTCTATTGATGAAAGAAATTGTGAACCTTCTGATTTTTTAAACTTGTTAGTAGAAGTCTTATAATTACAATTGGATTTTTTATTAATTTTTATGTTCTATCAAAATATCCTACCATATCCAAGTTAGATCAGATTTTAGCTTCTTTTCGCTAAAAGATGTAGTATCTTTATTTACAAATGTTCCGGTGGATTTAGCTATGGATGCACTTTCTAGTAGTTGCATTTACATTGAAAATAATTGCAAGATACCGAAAGATGATTTTCTGAAGGTTTAATTTTGACATTTAATTTTGGATTCTACTTACTTTGCTTTCGATGATCAAATATATAAACAGACCATTCGTACTCCGATGGGTTAGCCATTATCACCTATTATTGCTGATAGTCTTGCAACAAGATTTAGAAAATCGAGTGCTGAGTTCCATTAAATTTCTTTTGCTTTTCTACTACAGGTACGTCGATGATATGGATTAGGGAGGATGTGAGGGGTAATACCATTAATTTTTGAGACACTACTATTCTTTTAAAGAATGACGGTATAATTTTTGACTGGTATAAAAAACCGAGGTTGTTAACGTTACATAAAACAAAACGAAGTTACTAATTTCGTTACTTTTTTTACTAACGAATAAGTAACGGAGTTACTTTTACTAATGAGTAACAGTAATGATAACTAAATCACAATTTTCAGAAACTAATAACGAAATTTTACATCTTTTTTTTCGTTATTCCGTTATTTATATAGGATTATTTTAATAAGGACGCGTTTACACCTTGACGAAAAAGCAAAAAGCGGAAAAGCAGTGACTAATCAGAGCTCCCACTGGTAGAAAGTAGTACAAAACGTCAAAATTTGACGGCACTACCTAACAGACGGACATATTGAGCAACACAGTTATCTCTATTATTAAACAAAAATTCCAGATTTAGCGATACAAATTATTTATCACTTAAAGTTAAGATATATGTACAAATTTAAGTATGTACATATTAAAGAGTATCATATTAAAGAGCAAATAAAGAACTAATAAAATAAAACAAAAATATATATTAAAAACCGATTTGTCCTTATGTAGTTATAATTTGCATAAATGCAATCATTTTTTAAAAATAACGAAAAAGTAACGATTTTTCCTTTACTTTAAGTGATAATAACACTTTACTTTTAGAATCGGTAACGTAAGTAAAGAGTAACGAATTACTTTTTACCGCAAATAACAATAACTGTAAAGCGTTACTCAAAAACGGTAAGTTTAACAACCCTGCAAAAAAACTTTTCGGGCAGATTTTTGAATCATTGATCTCACAATACGATTTCACAAAAGAAGGGCATCATCGAAAGAGTTTTTATTTCTCACATTTAGAATTTTACAAAAGAAATTTAAATTTTTTTATTAGAATTGTATTAGAAAATGACTATCCGTTGAAATTTATTTTTGAAACATTGTCTGATAGGATAATAAAATTAAATTGAAAAATACAATTATAATTATAAGATTTCTACTAACAAGATTAAAAAAGAACAAATCAGATGATTTACAATTCCTTTCATCAATGGAACATCTAATAAGTTCTGCAAATTTATTAATGAACTGTATTACAGGGTTGCTCAATATAGTATCAATAAACTTAACAAATTTATTACAATACACAAAGATACTTTGCAAAGATTTTTTTTGCAAAAGAAATGTGATTAACGAGATCGAATGTCGTGATTGCTATTCCTATGTAGGCCAAACGGTAAGAAAACTAAAAACGTGATTAGCAGAACACCGTAACCATACGTAGAGTTACATTTACTCGTTCAGTTATTACAGAGCATAGGGTGTGTTGCAATCATGACTTCGACTGGGATAATTTGAGAATTCCGAATACTGAGAGAGATTGTAATAAACAAATAATGTTGGAGATGCTCTACATAAATCGCCAATCAAATGGTCTCAACATTCAAACTGACACTGAGGCATTAAATTATGGTTACATAGAAATTCTCAACAAATTATAATATGTTTATTTTTATAATTGACCAACAGGCTTCTGTTATGACGACACATCTCTTTTTGTTTTAACAGTTACTATGTGACCAACATCGGAACAAACATGACAGTCTTTTTTGGATCTTAAATTATTTTTAATCGCACATTGATAATCGTGAATTTTAAATTTGTTTAATGGATTGACGGTGTTTGCATTCGCGTGCGATCATGTTGGAGGTAGGGTGAGTTTTTGCTATTATTCATAAATAACATAAAATTAATCTCTATGTGTCCAAAAAATCATGATACAAATAATAGCTTGAGATCCACCATCTGCTCCACTCAGCTTTGCAACTGGTTGGCACAACATCAGACTATGTTGAGGATGATTGTTTCTCACTGCATTTCCACTGCGATTGCATAATTGGAGGGAACTACGATTTTGTGATATACAGATCGATATAGTATTTAGCGTGATTAACGGTAATTATTATTGAGGCTGGCTCAAAACTTAAGCCGAAACGTGCAAATCTAATTTATTATTCACAATTAATTTTTGCGCAAGATAGCAACCAGCGCAGTCTCCTAACACCCAGTTAAATTTCGCTGTTATATTTTATTGTATTAATTAAAGAAGTCTATAATTTTTTGTATATTTCACTAATTGAATTGTTTATTCGGCAATAGATATTAGATCTTTATTTAAAACAGAACAATCTACTAAAGCATCGAATGGATGAAAGGATTTGGGAAGAATTACATCGTCTGCATAAATGAAGAGATCGGAGGACAGAGAAACGTTAGACAAATCAGAGACAAAAATATTAAAAGTAAAACTACGAGAAAGAACCTTGGAATATTCCAGAGAGAAGGATTATATATGAGGACTTGCTGCGTGCAATTTGTAAGGAACGAGCAGTTTAGCGAGAGGCCGAATAAGATAGACTGCATAGCTTGAGTTTGACTGAAATTAGGTCATGGTTGAAGGTATCGAAAGCCTTTTATAAATATTTTTCATAAATTTGTATTCGCCTATAATTGTGAATTTAAGACTCCTTTAATGCTCTCATTTAAAAATACTATTAAACAAATGACAAGTAATATTAGAAGATCAAGTATTAGCATATA
>NW_017299836.1:0-1576 GCF_001594075.2 Trachymyrmex cornetzi | reverse complement strand
TTCCCGAGATCGTAAATCTGATATAATCTTTATCCTTCTTATTTATTTACGTGTTTTCTTTTTTATCTTCAAATTTGCTTCGAATTTTCTGAATTCTAACCATTCCTAGATCTACTTTACGTATCTCGCTTAATTAACACTTAATTAGTTTTAAATTTCAGTTGCATTATATAATATCCTAAACCATGACGTCCTTTAATTTTATAGAATTAAATAAATTTTTTAGAAAAAAATTAAAAAACATTTATAGAATAAAATAAAATTTTAATGCGAACAGAACGTAGATTATGTGCTAAATATGTGAGAGAGTAGACGATTATGAATTCTAAATTCTCAGACTGCGCGTTCCATTTCTCTTCCTGTTTTTAAAATTACAGAATTTGGCCTGATAATGGCAAAAACTGTCGGAATCTTTATGACCTAATCATGTTGTTCATCTGTCGCAATTGCAAAAATTTAACTCCGTGGATACATCAAAACGCCGTAAATCCACGATTCCGATAGCAGTTATGGGCGACGGAAGACAAAACCTCCGCCATCGCCTTGACGGTCTCCTGCACCATGCTCTTCAGGTAACCCGTGTCTTTTTGCAGCAGCATGTGAGAATGAGCGAATTCCTGTGTACGATATATAAAAGTTCGCAGTTTAAGTGATAGTTTATATCTACTTTTAAATTTAACTTAAACCGCATGTCTTACAAATCTGAATTCATTATTCTATTCTTATACGCTTTTACGATATACAACGCGCACCATATAAATACTCATCCTATATTAAATCTAAGCTGCATGCCCATCTAAATTTGCTCGCATATATAAACACGCTGTATTTTATTAATTCACCTCATACTCTTTCTTAAATATCTTCATTACTTTTCATATTTAGTATTTTTAATTATTTGCTCGTACATATATACACACACACACACACACACACACACACAAACACACACACACAGAGTATATTGTTACAGTTCACCTCATTTTCTTTCTTAAATATCTTCATTACTTTTCTAATTCGGTATTATTTGATGATCATCTTATTATATTTTGAGGTCTAGCAGCGCGCCAGGTTTTTTTACATAAAAAATTTTGTTACAAAATTTTTTAAAATATATCACAAGAATGATCGATAAATTCGTTACATTGATTTTCCACAAACACGGATTGGAGGAAAGATTTTGTCACCTGTTCGATTCGATGGGCCGCTCTAATCATAAAATTCGTAAGAAGACAAACTAAAGAAACATTGACTCTCCATCACATTACCGGCATCCATCACTACGATCGCTGTCCATAACAGTGTTGAGTCGATGAGCAATCGTTAGCACTGGCTCGAATTTTTTTCCTGATAGTTGTCTGAATGAGTTCGTCTGTTCGCGGGTCCATTCGCGGGCGCCTCGTCCAGCACGAGTATTGGATTGTTCCTCACAACAGCTCGTGCCATGCTGACTAATTGCCGATGGCCGACGCTGAGTTTGGAACCGCCCTCATTGATGTGGACTTCCAAGCCAATCTCCTTCAACTCGACCTCCTCAAGAGCTCGCCATAGTGGTTCGTCCGTAAACGAGTCGAAC
>NW_017299835.1:219770-220702 GCF_001594075.2 Trachymyrmex cornetzi | reverse complement strand
AATGGATTTTGAAGGGGCTGTATAGTAGTAAATGATACCATCGATGGATTAGACGATAAAAATTTTATAAATTTTTAATTGAATTTCAAATATGGCTGAAAAATGGCTTATTTGGCTGTTTTGGGTTAAGATTTCTCGAAATCTCGACGTGATAGAGCAATTCTGCAGCCGGATTCGGATTCAGCGCGAAAAATTACGTAAGAAAACATAGTTAATCTCTGCGTAATCACACAAACATTTTGTGTCAAAAATGTTTTTCTTTGTGTGACTACACAGAGATTATCTCGGTGAAAAAAAAACGTACAGCGTTAAAAAAAATATATTTTGAAGATAAATGTTGACACTTTCAGATGGCGTAAACGAAAGTAGAAAAAAAAATTTACTTCGCTAGCAACAAATATGTCAAAAAACGTCAATTTGACACTTTTAATCTCACTTTTCTCAAAAACCTGACGTGATAGAGCAATTCTGCCGCCGGATTCGGATTCAGCGCGAAAAATTACGTAAAAAAACATAGTTAAATCCCAATCAACAAAACCATGCAGGCCAGTGTATTGCACATTGGAGGAATTTTCTTATCAATCGATAATTTCATCTCACGACTGAATACTCAATAACATTAAATTGAGTTATTTTATACTTTGACAACTAAAAAACTTTATTATACGAGGTGTGATCAAAAAGTAAGGTGACTTTTTGAATTTCGCGCGCTCTGTACACTCTAATTTCAAAATTTTTTTTTGTTGTGTTGGTACACTCGTCACGATCATGTGTTCACAGTTTTGATCATATCGCATGTGTTGTTTTTATTTAAGAGGCATAAAGGTTAGACTTGTGTTTGCGTGCTCGGCGATTTTTTGCTGTTGAAAATAATGGAGCAGAGAGTTTGTATTAATTTTTGTGTAAAAAATGGTATTAAGTGTTCAAAAACT
>NW_017299835.1:211292-219097 GCF_001594075.2 Trachymyrmex cornetzi | reverse complement strand
CAGCCACCGTATTCACCAGACTTGGCCCCCTGCGACTTTTTCCTCTTCCCAAAATTGAAAAGGCCCATGGAAGGACGAAGATTTGCGACGATTGAGGAGATTAAAGCTGCATCGCTGGAGGAGCTCAAGGCAATACCCAAAAGTGCATTTCAGAAGTGTTTTGACGACTGGAAAAAGCACTGGCACAAGTGCATTGTATCAGAGGGGGATTATTTTGAAGCGGATAACATAATTTTGGATGAATAAATGAATATTTTTTTATAAAAATGAAAAGTCACCTTACATTTTGATCACACCTCGTATATTCTAATTGTAACCGTTATTCTGTAATTCTTATATCTTTATAATTTTATATATTATTTTTATTTATACTGAAGATGGCCACATTCAGGGCCGAAACGTTTATACTTTGATTTATTATATCTGACATAATTATTGTAATTCTTTTAATTTTATATACGAATATATTAATGATATTTCACTAACAAGATCTAGTGTGTGGCATATGCTCAACCGTTTTTATTGTTCCTAATAGTAAAAATAATAATAGTAGTAAAAAATAATAGTAATACATATACCCTGTATGAAAAAAGCATATATTACAAAGGTATCCGCCAATGGTAACGTCTCTGTCGAGTCAGGTACAACGTATCGTTTGTCGTCGTATGGACTCAGAGCGATTTTTGATTCGGATATCGTGTATACCTCGTGTAATTTAGAGCGTATACACGATTGACGGCAAGTCATTTCGATCTCTTCGTTCAAACACCGCGTGTAATCGTCGAACGTTATCGTTCGCGCTACGACGTTACTCTTTACACCATTCGCCTTTTTAGTGTCCTTTTTGCCCTCCACTCTCACGGCGTACATCTTCGCTCTGAGTCCAACGAATTCGGTCATTAATGCACCGTTGTTCTCATCCTTCATCAGACCTGGTATTTTTTTGTTTGCGAGAGGCATACCGTACGCGTTGTCCGCCGGATAATCGCTCGTGTCGAATCTAGCGATATCGCGTTTTATAATCTCGTAAACGTCCTCGCATTCTATACGATATATAAGACTGTCCGTGTCCGTGTTCATGATCTTACATTTGTCTTGAAACATCGGTGACATGTACTCGTAGTGAAATTCGTACAAGCAGACTTTCGATATGTCGAGTATACACATACTCACGTAAATCGGCTTGTCGAACTTCACTTCGAGTTTGCGCAGTTCGACGGCGATTAGATTCTCCGCGAAGACGCTGCGGCTGTGGAAATTCGGTTTCGCGATCATTGCCTCCGCTGTCCCATTTTGTTAATAATTTTACGTCAACGTGATTTCGAACATTCTCCATAGTTTTGCCGAATACCGCGTTGTTCATTAATTTATATAAATTTTTTTCGAAATTGTTTTTCGCGCGCTTTCTAAACTGCGTATTAAGTTCGACGTAATCGCGGAGCCAGGCGAATTGAGTGAATTGTAATACCCGGTGGATCTTTGTTACGCGAAGACCGTTACGAGTACATTGCTGCAAGTTGCGGTAGTGGATGACGAAACGCTGCTTATCGTACAGCGTCGGTAGAAGTTTATCCTCGCGCTTGCCGGGTGGCTTATCGCGCATCGGACAGAACGGTAGATCAGTGTGTCGGTCGTGCAAACGCTGTGGATACTCGAGATCGACCTCGAGAATATAACCTGTGGACGAATCCGGAGCGATCGCGCTCACTTCAAAGTTCGCAGCGTCTTCGATCCATCGAAATTCGGCGTACGGCAAAGGCTGACACATCGCCCATTCGTACAGATTATTCACGTCGTTGTACATAAGATACGACGACGGTTTCAATGAGTCGTACGAACGCACTTATTATTAGCTACTGTACTTGTTATTAGCCTGCGTATATCTGTCAGAACATTGACTGAGGCCACCGCGTATACCGCGCTCGATAAACATGACCATATCGATGTCGGTGAGCTACTCAAATCTTACGTGCGTATGTTTTAGCATGGCGTCCCACCTGAAACTTGATAGTGTATAATAATGCGCGGGATCGAGACCGTGACTCGCTACACAACTATTGCGGAAATTTTCGAAAATGTCAGCTAATAACAAGACATCGGTTTTCAAGTACAGATCGCTGTACTCGCCGAGCGTTCGAATGAAGAATCGCTGCCATACGTTCACAGCGTGAGCGTAATCGTTCTCGGGTACAGTATATGCGCGTGTCCTGCAATTTTTCAGTGCAGTCAATGTACTCGTACGGAAAGACACCTTTACGAGTCAGTAATTCAATCTCTTCGTCTGACAAAGTTAAAAATTCGGAACGTACAATTTTTAATTTATCTTTGTCGAAATACGACAACAATTTATCGAGGCTTGCACTTAAAAATTTGAAGGAATCAATAAACCTTAATTTTACACAATTTTTTTGAAAATTTTTTTCATTTTTGTCTTTGGTGCTATCGACATGTTTCGTAAACGAAATATATTTTTCCTTCGTTATCGGAAGGAGATCTACATTTCCATTGTATGCGGTAGCAATTTCTTTAATTATAAAGTGTGCGTCGTACCCCGATAAATTGTGAAATACAACCGGAATATACAGTGAATTTTTATAATTTAGGTTACAATTGGAATGCGCTGGACCGCGGTATCTACCGGTTAAGTGACAATGATCGCGGACTCGCGTGTCGTCCGGCGCGAACAGTTTCCCGCAGATGTGACAACGCGTCGCGGTGCGGTACGCCACCTGTTGCTGTTTAGATAACGTTTCCATGGGCACGTTGGCGGGTATGATATCTTTTACACGATGCGCCAAATCGTTGAGCTGTCGCGCGAACCACGTGATGCAATCGTTATCGCGACGGAACTGATACGATGATAATGAATTGTCGTACGAGCAGTGCACGTAGTATCCTATATTAAACGCTTCATGCCGTTGATACGCGTACGACGTTGATACGTCTACCTTGTCAGGCTCCGTTTTCCGCAGGACGCACTTCAGGTCGGCGTATACTATGAACGGCACTCGTTCCTGGTTGCGGTGGTTGCTGAATTCGAGCCATCTATCGTTCTCGCTCGGCAAGCGGATGGTGCAGTCGTTAAGTTTTTGGCAGTCCACTTCATGCGTCTGCAATCTTTGGCTCGATCCAAAATAGTGAAGACACCTGTAAATAGAGAAATTATTTTTTACATATTGTTTTTATTTTTATTTATTTTTTTATTATATTTGCTTTTCTTATTATACTTACCAGTCGCAGAAATATTTCTTAACCTTTTTCCCAGTAAGTTGCGATCTCACCAGGCGCGACAGGTTCTTTATCCACGCAAAGTGACCTACACCATCGTTGTTGTGTGGATCTTGCAGGTATAGGAGATTGACATGCTTCTCTTTTTTGTCACCGGTGAGGCGTAGAGGAAGGATCTGCTTATTCTCGAAGCCGTACACGTTGATTGACACAGCGTTTAAATGTTCGAATTTTGGAATGTTTTTTAATGTCATCGGAAACTCAATGTTTGTGAGATTTAATACTGTTGTATAATGCGGATACGATGACTCTCGCTCCGTATACTTTTCAGCCGTGTACAGAACCGCGACCACCGATCACGCGAAGCACGCACTGTCCGTCGTACGTACACTGATCACCGCCTTCTTTAACATAATTGCTCGCGATAGTTCGATGTGACATCCCGCGTGCATGGGATTTAGTTTGTTTACGTTAACAATCAAGTTGTGAATTCGCGACAGCGCCTACCCACTGTCGCGTTCCTGGAACTCTTCGAGCAATGTCAAGATAGGCTCAACGACATTTCGTTCGTACCACTCGCATATATCGGTGCATCGATAAATTTCAATGTTTTTCGTAATTATACTCTTGTTAGCACGTTTATCCTTCGTCGCAAACTCACCGTTGAACGCGGTGTTCACTTTTACACTGTCGTGTCTTTCTACAGCATCTCGCACTCGCCCGAACACTATATTTCCAGTGTCTTCCAAAAACTGTCGCGGCTCGATGTGATTAGAGTTTATTACCGCGCCTGTCACTATACGACTCTCGAACGCGGCATCGATCTCTCGCCATACGAGAGATTGCTCGTTGTCACTCGCGTACCCGCCACCAATGTGCACGAAGCGTCGCTCCAATTGTGTCTTTGCACTCGCGAGTCGCGCGATCCTCGCCACCGCGGATTGTCTATGTCCAACAGCGAGGCGCGGACGCTTGGCACGACAAAGTTCTTCGAGCCGCTCGATGCACTCGTCGCATCGTTGCAGCCACGCGAAACACTCCGCCAGAGTGGCGATCTAGTCGCACTACTCCAGCAGTTCGCGTTCCACTCGCTCATAATTTTCCATGTCTTTTTTTATTTTTTATTTTTAGATCACGTTGCACTCTTCCACGGAACACATGCACGTGATTCGTTTACGTACGTTGCACTGCCGCTCCATATCTATAACTGTATAGTACCTTCGCGCCATGTGATATTTTTTTAATGCGGAACGGCATGCATCACACTGAAAGCATTCATCTTCACACGTGTCATGAAAAATACATATTTTTTTTAAAGCAGGGTCTCCCTCCCAGCTGTAGGTCTCGTGGTAGCAATTTAGCATACTTGCATCACCGTCTACCGACAGATTGGCTATTTTTTCACCACCCGCGGGAATCGTAATGTTCCTGTAGCAATGATGAACAGTCTCCATCGCAATTTTCGACACACAAAAAACGTCGTTGTCTGTTAAACTGCGAGTTTTATATCTATTTTCAAAGTCATCATTCTCGCAATGTTTGTTGAATAACCGCGTGTATACTTTCTGTCGCACGAATAAAGGCCAGGAATGAACGGGTTGTCGGCAAATTTTTGCCTGTTCCATGACACACTGGCCGCATATTCCTAACTCTCGATCGCGTAGGAATTGCACCGGTGATATTCGCACACTTGTGTCTCTCTCTGTCGTGGATTTTCCTAGAACGCGTATCGCATCTTTTCTAATATACTGTACATCTATGTTTCGTTCACAATACCGTACATCCATGTTTTGTTCACAATACTGTTTGCAATAGTTTTTTAATTTGTACACTGTGGACATCTGTTGCACGGAAATATAGTGTACAGTGCCACTCGGCAATTCGTGCAAGATCGGCCATTTAACGCATCAATATAATTGATATTATGCTTCTTTATAAAATGCATTCCCACAGTGTCGATGTCAGCCAAAAGGACCATGCATGCTGCACATACGGTCAAAGGACCGCCCGTTGTGTAGTAGGACAGAATCATGCAATGTTTGGTACGACCGTTCAGTGCACGGATTTCCGGAGATGGCACAAATTTTTCATCAAGATCCGTTTCGTATTCGCTCGCGTCACTAGCAAAACCGGTGTCGTCGGATAACACGGATTCTTCGTCTGATGAATCTTCATTCAGTATGTTCGCAAAATCTACTTCCATTTCATCAATAACTTCGAACACTTCGTCTCTGATATTCGCGAATTGTTCCTCATCCACGTTTCTAATAAACTCGGCTATGTCCTTAATGTTTCCGATTTTTCAAACCCTACATCGTCCACGTCAACGTCCTCAACATTCACAAGATGGTCAACCATACTTTTTGCATTACGCTTAATGATTGATTCGGTAATCATACAGGGCACCAACTGAGTTACCGCGCGCTTATGACCTATTATATTGGGTATGGGAATAAGTTTCCGCCCATTGTAGAAAGATGTCGTCAGTTGCATTGCTTGTGTGTTTGATAGAACGGCAACACATGTGTTTGAAATGTTTGTGTTCAAACTTTTGAGCCCAATAGTCCGCATTCGTTCGAAGCGTAAAAAGGAGTAACTTCTTCTGCATTGAAGATGTAGGAATTTATTTCAAAAAAGCAACTGTTGTGGGAAGTTTTACTCCATTATGTTATTTTAAAGAAAAGTGCTGCAGAATCGCATCGTTTGTTCGTATATGTTTACAGTGAGCATGCTCCATCGAAAACCAGTTGTAAAGAATGGTTTCGGCGATTCAACAGATTTTGATGTGCGTGACAAAGAACGCGAAGGTGCACCGAAAAAATTTGAAGATGCAGAATTGCAAGCATTCCTCGAAGAAGATTCATGTTTATCACTCGATAGGTTGTCAAAAGAGTTAAATGTTGATAGATCCACTGTTGGAAAACGTCTACACGCAATGGGAATGGTGCAAAAAGAAGGAAATTGTTTCCATACAAATTGAAAGAGAGAGACATGGAAAGATGTTTGGTCATCTGCGAGATGCTTCGTCAACGACAACAAAGGAAGGGTTTTCTACATCGTATCGTAATTGGCGATGAAAAATGGATCTACTACGATAACACTATAAACGCTTGAAAGCATGGGTGATGTCAGGTGAACCAGGTCCATCAACGCCAAAACGAAATATCCATGCTTCGAAGATTATGTTGTGCATCTAGTAGGATCAGAGAGGTGTTATACGAGGGTCGTCTGAAAAGTTTTGAGCCTAACATAGAAACAAGTAATTTTTCGGTCAAATTTAATTTTTTTTTTCCACATAGTCTCCTTTTAAGTTGATACATTTTTTTCAGCAATGCTCCCACCCCTTTAATCCATTCAAATAATACTGAGCGTCTTACTTTACAAAATAGGCATCTGCAGATGCGATTACTTCCTCGTTCGATGAAAATTTCTGTTCTCCGAGCCAAACTTCGAGCCTAGGAAACAGAAAAAAGTCGCTGGAGGCCAGATCTGGTGAATACTGTGGATGGTCAATTAATTCGAACCGTAATTCACGAATTTTTGCCATAGCGACCGCCGAAGTGTGAGACGGTGCGTTATCTTGATGGAACAGCACTTTCTTCTTTTTCAAATGCGGTCGTTTTTTCTCAATTTCTGCCTTCAGCTTGTCAAGCAATGATGCGTAGTACGTCCCTGTTATTGTTTTATCTTTTTCAAGATAGTCGATCAACACAATTCCATGACTGCCTTAAAAAACAGTCGCCATCACCTTTCCCGCCAATAAAACCGTCTTCGCTTTCTTCGGAGCAGGTTCACCCTTCGCAGTCCACTGTTTTGATTGTTCTTTCGTTTCAGGAGTGAAGTGGTGGATCCAAGTTTCATCAACCGTTATTAATTGACGCAAAAAATCCGACTCGTTTCCGTTAAACCGCTCCAACAAGGCCTTAGAAAAGTTCATTTAAATGCGTTTTTGATCCAGAGTGAACAAGCGCGGCATCCAACGCGCGGTTAACTTACACATGCCTAATTCTTCAGTCAATATATGACAAACACGTTCTTTTGATATGCTAACAGCCTCTGCTATCTCCCTAATCTTAATTCGACGCTTGTCCATTATCATTTGATGAATTTCTTCGATGTTATCGGTGGTGGTCGCAGTTGTTGGCCGTCTCGAACGCTCATTATCAGCTAAGCTGGTACGACCACGTCTAAATTCAGCTATCCATCTTTTCACGGTGACGGGGCAGAGTCCCCATAAACAGCGTCCAACTTGGCTTTAATTTGCGTAGACGTATTGCCTTTCAAATGCAAGAATTTAATTACAGCACGATATTAAATTATTTTTTCCATTTTTACAAAATAACGACACAAATGATTGTCAAACAAGAACTGATCGTCCAAAGTGGCCACAATTGTCACAGATATCTTTCGTAAGTATCACGATTATAATACCAGAATGGCTTTGACGAGTAACGTCATCTTCATGATGAGGCTCAAAACTTTTCAGACGACCCTCGTATACTATGAGCTGCTCAAACCATCCGAAACCATCACTGGCGATCGTTATCGACTACAACTGATACGTTTAAACCAAACTT
>NW_017299835.1:210699-211056 GCF_001594075.2 Trachymyrmex cornetzi | reverse complement strand
ATCGCTTCAAAAGAACCAGATTTTTTCATTCGAGGAATCCGTTTATTACCGAAAAAGTGGGAGAAAGTTGTCGCTTCCGAAGGAGCATACTTTGAATAAACACTTAAATAGATTTGATTAAATAAACACATCTTTTTCTTTTCAAATGAGCGGAAACTTATTCCCATACCCAATATATTCCATTTGAAACTTCTTTGTCCCTTAGTCTAGCCTCTATTGGGTAGCAGCATCAGAGATGTGTCACCTATCATTTCTTAGAAAAAATCGCTATCGACGCTTCTCTTAACGCGTCGTGTCATATTCGCGACATGTTACCGATCTCCTAAACAAAATATCTTATTCACATTATAGTACTGC
>NW_017299835.1:209890-210150 GCF_001594075.2 Trachymyrmex cornetzi | reverse complement strand
CCGTTTTTTGGGATGCGCATGGCATAATCTTCATCGATTACCTGCAGAAGGGAAGAACAGTTACGGGAGAGTATTATGCAGCGTTATTGGACAAACGGAACGACGAAATAAAGAAAAAACGGCCCCATATGGCGAAGAAAAAAGTTCTGTACCATCACGATAACGCACCATTACACACGTCCTTGAAAGCGATGGCCAAATTGGAACAATTACGATTCGAATTGGTTGCTCACCCACCGTATTCTCCAGACTTGGTCCCC
>NW_017299835.1:198283-209747 GCF_001594075.2 Trachymyrmex cornetzi | reverse complement strand
TTGGAAAATCGCTATACCAAGTGTATCGCCCTCGAAGGCAACTATGTTGAGGAATAAATATAACTTTGCCCAAAAAACGCTTGTTTTCATTAAAAATCTGGGGATTTTCAGCCCATGTAGTATTGTCAACTGTACAGGTCGAGGTGCATAATCAGAATTTCTTTCGAGTAGCGCATAGAAACTATCTATTATCGTTTTTCGTCAACCATTCTTCGGAAGGTAAAATGTTCTTCTCCATATTACCATAACATAACATGTGACACTGACGATCTATTTTCAGTTGACATTTGATTCCTCTATTCAATATGGAATTATTACTTAACGTAAACCTGCGGTATATGTACTTGTTTTCCCACCACATTTCCTGCAACCTTCGGAAGGTTTAGCAGTCATCCATCTCACATTAAAAGTTAATAAAGATGAAATAGGGAATTCAACACTGATGACGCTGACCGTGACATATATTGTCAAGTTAATGAGTAGTGACCATCGAAGGGTTTCGTTAGTTGCTCGTTGCTTATTAAGGGGGGGATTCACCTTTGCAGGCTTCAAAAAAATCGAAATTTTTTTTTATTTATTTTGATTCCTGCATATGTGTAAAATATCCCTGTACAAGGTTTTTTCTTAATTCGCAATATTAACGCAACTATGAGCTCAAATACGTAATGGCGCACGGGGCTTTAAGCGCTTACCAACGCAAATCATCACGTCAGAATCATCAAGAGAAGCCAGAACAGCTCGATTGGAGAGATTGATGGAAAAACAGTTATATGAAAACGTGGAAGGATTATTATATGGCCCTGGCATTGCAGAATCGTAAGTGCACTAAAAAACTAAATAGTTATATGTGGAAAAAGTCGAACCAAAACTTTAAACGCGTTTTTCTCAAAACCACATTTGTCGACCTGATGGAACTATTGAATAACCCAAAAATGGATTAAGATATTGGCTTAATTGTTTTTTCCTAATACTTTTACGCATGGCAAGAACTATAATCGTGAGTTTACATCAAATATTCGATTTGTTATTCACAAAAAAGTAACAATTTTTTAGGACAAAAAATTAATTTTTTTTTCAATGCCACCATTTTGACAAATTTCAGACAATTGACATTATTTTAGTTCCTGCTATAACGACACTCATATAATTCATAAAAATAAAAAGAATTTAATTTCAGATGATTTGCAGAGTCAATATTACTTCCGTCATGGAGACGAGTTTTGCAGATGACCCCTAATTCGATCGTCATTTGGAGACATTAAAATGCATATTCGTTTAATTAAAAAATATTTCTTTTACTGTTTAGACATTACATAATTTCATGCAAAACGCTATATTGTTCTGTATATAATAAATTTTCTTTAAAAAAATCATGAAGTTGAGCTAATTTTACAGCCGGCAAGTGTGAAACCCCCCTTAAGATGTTATAAAAATTAAAATTCTCCTCCGATGATCTTGACCCTCCCATACATTATGAAGGAAATCACACTGAATAACCTTCGGAAGGATGCAGCAGTAGGGAATTTAACTCCGACAATGTTGACCTTAACATATAATGTCATGGTCACGATCCTGAATCACCATCGGACACTTTCAGCAGACGATCGTTGCCCATTAAGAAGATATTAAAATTAAAATCGACAATTCATTTCCGATGACCTTGACCCTTCCACATTTTACGAAGGTCATCACGCCGAACAACCTTCGAAAGGTTGTAGCAGTCACCCATCATGCGTTACAAAGTTATCCAAAAAATTAATACGACCCTGACTCACAATGTCAAGGTCACGACCCTGGATGAGACGATTGAGGGTGAGAGATGACAAAATGGGGTGAGAAAGGACGAAAGAGCGAGATAGGGCAAAAAAATAGAACGGTGAGGGGGATGGGTGGAAGGAGGGGCGAGAGGAGGGGGTGGAGTGAGTCAAAGTTGGTGGAGATATGAGTGAAAGGCGAGAGACAAGAGAGGTGCATGTGACTGCGGACAGAGAAGAAGGAGAAGAAGACGTTAAACAAGGTCACATACCTGAGTGACCATCGGACCCTTTCAGCAAGCGAGGGTGAGAGATGACAAAATGGGGTGAGAGAAGACGAAAAAGTGAGATAGGGCAAAAAAAATTGAGCGTTGGTGGGGGGAAGGTGAGGGTGGGGGGAGGGAAGGTGGTGGAGTGGGTCAAAGTTGGTGGAGGTGAGTGAAGGGTGAGAGACAAGAGAGGTGCACGTGACTGCGGATAAAGAAGGAGCAGAAGACGTTACTGAATTTTTCACAAAAATCATCACTTTTCGACCACTCGTATGTCCAGAACTGCTTGACCGATAAAAATTTTTTTAGCTCAAATTACTCGTGGCGATGCGGTCTTTCAGGATATATTACATGCAATTAAAAATTTTTTATATTTTAGTAATTATGCAACCTTCAAACATGGACTTTGGTGGCTCGGGATAAGAGACTTGTAGTATCTCTTTTTTTTTAATGGCCGGAGTCACTACCACGTCTCCTGAAAGTGACTCACTGTGTCTGATATTGACTGGCCAACATATCAGGAACCTGTTCTTGAATTATTCATGATAATGTTTGCGATACTGTACTTTGTAATCGTGGTAAGCGTCCCTATTTTCGGGATAATTAATAATATTATTAAAGTTTTTTGATAAATTAGTTTCTATATTCTTTAATTCGACATTTTCAATATTCCCTTCTTTTTCATTTTCCTTTTGTTTCTTTTTGTTTAATTCTGGCATTTAATTTCTCGATGTAGGAGAGCTCACCATAACAGGATAACTTTTACTTTATATTTGTTAGTTTGTTTTTGCTCTGAGGAAGGCTAAAAAATGAGCCAAAACATGTAAGCGCGTTTGTTAAATAAAGAAATTTCAAGCTTCATAAGTGTATTATTTGCGCGACGTCTTCTGCGCCTGACTCCTAAAGCCCGTATTCTTTCCAATTCTATGAATTATACATATATTACAATTCCTAATACCTACAATGTTGCAGCGATATGGCAGCGCAATCTGCAAGCAAGTTTCTGTGCAGTATGGGGTTATTATTAGAGAGTATTACCTAAGATATCTGACCGACAGAGGCTGAAACCTCTTGAAGGGTCATACTTTGAGTAACATTTGTTAAGATCAAAGTTGGTGGTTGTGACTTTTACTTTCAATTTGGCACTAAAAATTTATTTATCTTATTATTTTATTTCCACTTTATCTTATTATATTATCCCCCCCTCTCTCTCTCTTTCTCTCTCCCTCCCTCCCCTCCCCCCCTCTCTCTCTCTCTCGACATTTTAATTCGCTTCTCATCTTGTAATTTTACTCATCTGCTAAATGTTTTTAGAGGGCTTGCCCTAGAACAATAATAAACGCTTTTATCTATCTATTTATCTCTGTCCCATGCACATAAACGAATATTGTCAGTGTATGCTCATTAATGTTCATTTTCGTTTTTTGCTAATTTAATATAATATAATTATATTAGGGCATTGTGTGAGAGCTTAACTGACAGAAACACATGTATGGATTTATCCGTGTGTCTGAAAAAAATCTGAAAATCTGAAATGATGCCTTTTAAGATCTCGATATCTCGGGATTGACTGTATCAGTTTTATTCAAGTTAATTGCAATAGAAAGATCACGTTGCCATTATATAATAAAAGTGCGACTAAATTTTTAATTGCGTTTTTAGTTTTTAAGTAATTTTTATCGAAAGTTTCAAAACTCCGGATAAAACTAGTAATATAGCATTGTGAATTTGACAGCGAGATGAACATATACGCAACGACATTCATGCGTCAATCGGTCAAGTGATACCGCGTCGCTTGATATCGATATTTGTCATATACAGAATGCGTCAGCTAAACCCGGACAAAATTACATTTGAATTTTCCGTTATACGAGGGCAAATCAATAAGTACCCGTGTTAGTAATGAAGGCGCAAGCTTTTCAAAAAAATTTTTTGTATTTTTCAACGTAATCCCCTTTTAGGAGGATACACTTTTCCCAACGCTTCTGCCATTTTTTTAACTTCTCAGAAAAATACGATTTGTCGAACTCTGCAAAATAGGCCTCTGTTTCGGCGATGACCTCCTCATTCGACTGTTGCTTGGTCTCCGGTGTGTAGTAATGAATCCATGTTTCATCAACGGTTACGACTCGACGCAAAAACTCGTTCGGATTGCTCTTGAACAGTTCCAAACACTGCTTTGAAATTCATAACCGCATCTGCTTGTTGTCCACCGTAAGCAATCGCGGCACCCATCGGGCCGACAGCTTTTTCATTCCCAAGTTATCATGCAAAATATTGAATGCCGTTCCGTACAACACGCCTACGGCCTCTGCTACTTCGTGCACTTTCGTTCGGCGATCAGCGAGAATCATGTCGTGAACTTTTTTAACGATTTCCTCAGAAACCACGTCTGCCGGGCGGCCTGGGCGCTCCTCATCAAAAACAGACGAACGACCACGTTTGAATTCGTTAAACCAATATCTGACGGTTGTCATAGATGGTGAAGAGTTCCCATATGGCATCCAACTTCGTTTTTATTTCTTCGCACGTTTTTCCATCCAAAAATAAGAAACGAATCACGGATCGATATTGCTCTTCCTCCATTGTATCGGAAAACATCAAACACACTCACTACGAATTGCTGTCAAATCAAGACTATTGCATGAATTACTCTGAAATTTTGTATGGCGTCGTTTGAAAGGTAGTACACGATGGTAATGCCAACTTGCGTCAGCAACGCCGTCTGTCTTGAAACACGAGTACTTATTGATTTGCCCTCGTATGCGACTTTAGCAGTAGATGATTGTTGGCGCTTGGTTAAGTCGGATGTTTGTATGAAACATGTATAATCTCAAAATTTCTGAGTTAGTGAGATCAAGTGCGGAGTACAACTGAAGAGTGGCGATAATTGAAGCGCTTTGCGACGGACGTGCGCCAATCAAAATGATTCGGTTCTTCAAATACTCGCGACCGTTTACGACATCGCCCAAAAGTATGCAAACGCGAAGAAATCCGAAGAAGGTTCTGCTAATCCGGTGAGGCAGAGTCATTCGAAAGAGAAGACTGCAAGGACATCGGCTGTCATCCAAAGCTAAAGAGTTCATTTCGGAAGACCCAGGGGTGTCGCTTTGGAAATTGTCCACCATACTGGGGGTAAGTAAGGCCACCATGCGTCGAATCACTGAAGAGGATTTGAGATACACATTTTATGTGCTCAAAATATGACAAATGTTGTCTGAGAATGCCAAAGCCAAGAGAGTTGTCCGTTGCAATTTGCTTCATTGTTTGTTAAAGCACGAAACCGCGGGTCGCCTCAGATTTTTTCCGATAAGATTTTTACTGTTGATGCAAAAGTGGACCGAAGGAACGACTGTTGGCTCGCTCATGATCCCCAGGATATCCCCGTAATAACCAAGATGAAGTTTCCGGCGAATGTTTACGTCCTAAGTGCTGTCTCCAATGAGGGTGACATCGCGCCGACTTATTTTAAAAAAAACGGAGAAACCATCACAAACTTCCTTCCCGTGGAAATTTACCTCCGGATTCTGAGGACTGTAGTGAAGCCATGAATGGAAACTACGGCCTCCGGAAGGCCGTACATTTTTCAACAAAATGGCTCACCAGCTTGCACAAGTCATTTAGTGCAAAATTGGATTTCCGACAACGTGTACGCGTTTTGGTCCAAGGAATTCTGACCTCCCAATAGTCCAGATTTAAATCTCCTAGATTATTTCGTTTGAGGCGTTATTGAAAGAGTGTCTAACAAGTCCAGGTACCCCAACGTAGCCATCAAACTGCTATTGGGGCAAAATTCATGAATTTAAACAAGGAGCAGTAAAAAAGAGCGTGCTCGCGCTTTAGGCAAAGGATCGAGGCAGTGATCGCAGCAAATAGAGGCTACATTGAGCAATAGATCTCAGAGAGGATGTAGCAATAGATCTCAATGGATGTACAAAAATTTTTGTATATTTTCAAGTTTTTTCTGAATATAAAATGGCAGTTTAATAAACTGTTTGTTTTATCCGGATTTAGCTAACGCACCCTGTATATCCAAACAGTCTTTTCCTACAGTGTACTGAACTAATATAATAACACACATTACAGAATATAATTGAGAATTTAGTATGTAGTAATTAAGAATTTGATAGGTATACACATACTTCTTGTGTAATTAAAAAATTTTTTTAATATTAATTTTAAATAATAATTATTTTATTAACAAATTGTATTTCTTTTTATTTCTTGTCGTCTTTGTATACTTTTTCTCAGAAGGTATCAATTTTAATTAGACTTCCTAAACATCAAAAACGATATTGCAAATTCCGCGAAAAAGTAATGCATAATATTAACATTACCTACTTATATATCTATTTAAGAAACGCGCAAATTGATATGCAAGGAACGAAACAAGGAACTTTACATATGCATAACCTTTGAATTTGCCTGAACGGACAAGCGAAAAAACAAAAAACGGCATACGCCACAGGATAACAACAAAAGACTTTTCTGATAAAATTACTTTTCCATCTCTCCCGTCTCAAACATTCTATTTGAGCCGACTACCTATTCTCTCCCCATGCTTTCTATCCTGACTTTACCATACAAATGCGCCTCGAGAATGCTCGTTATTTCAAAGACGTTCCAATAAAGTGCCGGTTTTACATAGTAATTTTTATAAAGTATTCGTGCGATAGAGAGGAAGGACAGGTTACAAACTTACTGATATGAACGGTTTATCCCGTAGTGCCGCCCGATATCGTTTATGGGGGTGACACTAGCGCCGATTTGGCAGTGGCAGAGGGTGACAACGCGACTTTGAGCTGTCGTGCAACAGGACATCCACCTCCGAGAGTGTCCTGGCGGAGAGAGGATGGAGAATCCATTGTCATAAGGGCTTCCACGGCAGGTAAGACATTGTTTAAAACTTGAAATCTTTATCCTTCTTCTATTCGTCTGTAACATGTCAACTGTTACCAAGTAAAATACAAGATACCTCAAAATTTCAATTTTTATCGCGAATATCTCGTGATTCACAAGAAATACTATCAGTGCACACTGCACAGTAATTTCTTTTTCTTAAAAAAAGATACGAGAAAAATGCATTGGTATAAATTGAAAATCTAGTAGATTCAACCAGAGAAAGGTATAAATCAGATACTTATAGTTAAATCTATTAAACATTCTAATTAAGATAATCAGAAATACAGTCATAGAATTCTGAATGGTATAGTTTGTACTTCTTGATGGTATAATTAAACACATTTTTCTCACTGAAAAGAGACAACAAAAGTCTTCTCAATGTCATCTTATTACATGCGTGAATATATTAGCAGAATTACAACGTGCTATTAACCTCTAAACCGTCGATATGACACCATATGGCATCATGCGATGACTCTACTTACACCGACGAGATACTATTAATGACCGACATTCTTATGGGAGTTCGCGTTTCTGTTGAAATCTAAGTGATTATGAGTAATAAACTGATAACATAGCATTAACTTTATGATTTATTGGTTTTGTAGATATGCACACATATTTAAAACTCAACAAAACTCGATTTTTAATTAAAATTAAGATTTCTATGTTATCGTCCGGATTTGATCATCAACAGAGATAATAACTGTAGAGAAAGAAATTTTGCAGCAATATACAAGGTATTATAGTATTATAGTATTATAAGTATATATTATGATGTTATAGTGTTATAAGTACGCATACTTATCTAGATAAAACATTTAATTAAAAAACAGTAATACTAGGCTCAAAGGAATAAATCAATAATATCAAAAAGTAATGCCTATATGAGCCGACACTGGAAGTTCATGTGCAGAAAAACTTTATTCGTTAAAATTAATCTTCACACCGATTAAAAAGGGATTACATAACAAGTTCCAGCAATTAAACAACCAAGAACATATTCAAAGAACAATGGATGACAATAAAAATGAGATTCAGAGATTTTTCACGATCTTTTATACCGGAGATATCTGATAAAATAAAAAATTTTGTTGCTAAAGTACCAGGAGTTAATAAGGGTTACAAAAGCATCAACAAATTAAAACAATTCATTAAGGTTCAAAAAGACCCTCTTCCAAAGTTTTCTCACTCTAATGTTGTCTACAAACTTGAATGTAAAAACTGTGATGCATTCTACGTAGGACAGACTAAGAGGTGTTTGAAGACGCGTATATCGGAGCATAGCAGTCATATTAACAGGAGCATGACACAGTCCTCGGTGATTACTGACCATAGACTTGAGACATCTCATGAATTCGATTGGGAAAATGTTAGAATACTTGATGAGGAGAAAATTTTAAACAAAAGACTAATATCTCTCTCTCTGAAGTGATACACATTAGAAGACAGAAACAGGGTTTGAATTTGCATAATGATATGTCAACTCTTGAACCGTAATATGTGGATTTATTTAAGAATAGAACTTCTTTTTTAACTTTTACATTTATTGAAAGTTTATAATTATGGGTTCTTATTTTAAATCTAAACTTTAAAGTTTATTTTTATTATTTTTTTTTATTTATATTTTTATGTTTATCATTTAATAATTATTGATTATTTATTTTTTATTTTTATTTTTATTTTTCAGTCTTTATTTTCTATTTATTTTACTTCAAAATTTTTAATTTTTAATTTTTATTTTTTATTTATTACTCACTATTTAGTTATTTTTTATTCTTGATTTGACTGTGATTAAAAAACCGCTGATAAAATTAATTTCACATATTGGACCATGTATTGTTAAGTAAGAATATGCGAGCACTTGAAAACTTATAAAGAGATAAATTAATTTTCCATCTTCTCTTTACAATAATATAGACACAGACTTTAGTGACTTTAAAAATGTATTAACTTAACACTATATAGGACTAAGTTAAAATTTATTTGTATTTTATTGTGTTTAGCATAAAAATTTTTAATCTAATAAGTCATCTTGTGACAAAACAAATTTGTGTTACTGTATCGATACAATTTAATAAGCTTGTAACTGTGACTGTACCAATATTATTGGTTTGTCTTTAGACGTGACTTTGCTCTTGGATTGGCGATTTTAAACGTATTGTCACATTCGCAGGCTAACGTTTAAGCTAACAACATCAAAGTTACTCGGTTGCTATGTAAGATTTTCGTAGATAATTTTCATTAAATCAAATAGTTTAATAATATTAAATAGTGTTATTATTTAAAATAAAAATAAAAATATAAAATAAATGTTCTTTTATAGTGAAATTGTCAGTTTGATAGTGGAGTTAACGTTGATGAAATATGTAATTAGTCAAGTTCAGCGTTACATGTAAGTCATATAGGTAATCCTTCCTTTTACAATATATTAATAATATGATAATAACATATATATAATTATTTTATATAGCAAATCGATCAATTTGATGTACATTATTAGAACAAAGGACACATTCTGCAATTTATGTTAGCCTTAAGACAATATTCATAGCGTTTAATATATTTTGTACTGAAGAGGATCCGAAGCGAGGGTCGAAACGTTTACCAATTAATGTAATTCTCCGAATAAAGTTTTCCTGTACATGAACATCCAGTGTCGGCTCATATAGGCATTACTTTTTGTAATTAAATGTTTTATTTAAATAAAAAATCGTCAATTTAATAATAGAGGAAAGCCCCCTATTATGAGATAGGCGCCTAATATGAGATAGCGGCATTTCTGCTAAAATAATAAACGCTATATATTAGTTCCACCATGAATTTATTGCTCTTGGATTGAAAACTATTTAGTAAAAAATTCATTATTAGATCATGCCTGTAGTCATTGTAAAAAAAGATTTTAGAATTTTGATATCTTCAAATTTCATTGAAATGAGCCTTTAAATCTTGTTTATTATTTAATAAATAAATATTTGGCAATAAATTCTTCATGTAGTGAATAACCCATGCTCCTATGTCATAGTGAAAATCGTTGCTAAAGAATAAATGTTATTGTACTATAATAAAAAGGACAACCGGAATGAACGTCGAGTGTCTATTTCTGCGATGCTTGTTTCCAACTACCTGAAGACGAGTTCTGGGTATAATCGATCGCATGCTTATTTTTCACGCACCCTGGCTGTGTTTGTTTGCATTTTAGAAACATGAAAGAAAGTTTTTTAGTTGCAATATTGATATATCTTGCGTTTTACTATCGATTTCTCGGGGCATCTCATATTATTAGCACAATTTTTTGAATTTGTGATTTGCCCATTTTTTACATTTCGCTAATTTGAAAAAAAAATGGAATTTGAATTAAATTTTATATAACGTTATCTTAAAGCTTATTAAATTCCCTTCAAAATGATCTATTATTTTTTTAAGTTCTACCCAGAGACTTCTAGCATTTATCCAAAATGAATTCGGTATCTCATAATAGGGGCCTTTCCTCTATATCCAAAAATTTATATTGATAATCACAAATTTAAATCAATTGTCGATAATGTCAGAGTTCTTCAATTTCCTCCGGATCCTTTTTGTATGGACATGGAAAATTTACCTAGGATTGACGGTTTTTAAGAGAATCCTAAAATCGTTTGTATTACCGACTAAACCATATAATTTTTGTAACAATTACTTTTTTCCTCTCTTAATGATTCGAACATCCTTTTCTAGGATTAAAATATATGCATTAATACGTATCTGTGAGGTGAAATCTATGCTGAGAACGACAAAAAATTTTGAAATTGAGATCTTCTTTACCACTTCTTAGTCCAATATGGCGCTTCAAAGCTATCATGTCGAGATAACATTTTCTTCATATAAAACTTGTGCAATCTGTACTCATTTCTGTACTTACGAAATAGTAGTCTACAGACTAGTAGTTTGCACGAAGAAACAGCGTGGAGTTCTTAAAATTGGACTTAGACGTCTAATTAAAACGTAATTGTTATATATACGAAAATTTATGTAGATATCAACAACAAAAAACTCCAAAACCAGGGCGAATGAGAGTCAACGTAGTAATTAATACGCAATTTTAATTCTTCGATTTAAAAATAGATTCTTTATTCCAAAAATAGTACGTTTCAGTTCGCTTTGGAACCATCATCAGTAAAACAAATTTAAAATATCAATTCCTACATATCAAAGAAAAAATCACCATCAGATTAGCAGATTTGATGTTATAATCCAGTGGTCGCAAGGATTTGTACATTTCGGGCCGATTCCGACCCCCACCACCGCACGGCCGAGCCGCCGCACAGTGGTACGAAACGCTTAAAAACCTGGCCAAAAATCGAAAAATGAGTGAGTTTGCTTGGATATGTGTATACAGGGATTTTTGAGGTCACTGAATTCAAATTTGGCATTAAAATTGTGAAATTTGTAACATTTTATTTATTTTTTGTACACACAAATCTACTTATACAAGGTTTCTTGCGTTTATTATATTGATGAAGTGGGTGTCTAGGTATTCGCCTTCGAGGGAGTGGGTGT
>NW_017299835.1:194981-195318 GCF_001594075.2 Trachymyrmex cornetzi | reverse complement strand
CGACGGCGAACACCTAGACACCCATTTCCTTGACGGCGAACACCTAGACACCAACTTCCTCGACGGCGAACATGTAGACAACACCTAGACACTCACTTCTTCGACGGCGAACACCTAGACGTCCACTTCCTCGACGACAAACATCTAGACGCTTAGTTCCTGAATTTTAATTCATTTTATTAATTAAATTTCATTTTAATTTCAAATAATTATATTAAATTATATACCCGTGTCTTTCTCTCTTTCGCGTCGCGTCGTGACTTTTAATAATTCCAAAAAGAGAGAGTGTACACTAGTTCATTCTAATTTTCCTCCCATTCGCGCCGAGTGAACAAAG